>NC_080783.1:219434813-219574813 GCF_028018385.1 Neofelis nebulosa
TCACTTCCTCCCTCGTGTCTGTTCACCTGGGCAGGTGCCAGCGAATGCCTGAGGTGATCCCACGGCGCGAGAGCAAGAAGCTGTGAGATCCAGAAGGCCATCCCTGGAGTGCGCGTTTTCGGCTGCCAGCATTGTATCCCTGGAGTGGAAGACCTGGCCCCCGGAGTCAAAGTGGGGAGGCTGCCTCCCAAAGGAAACATCAGGAAGTAAGGCTTAGCAAAGAGGTCTAAGGAAGAAGGTATCCAGCAGTCTGCGCTACTCGTGAATGCCGTAAAATAGTACATATTTTCCTGTATTGCCCTCATTTTCTCCCATGAAGCCATGTTACAAAGAGGTGAAAACAAAAAGGTGAAGTTTTAAATATGACCCATAGAGCTGCCAAACCAAAATGCTCACTGCTGGCAATTTGGTCTGTTTCGTTTTCTAAACCCACATGCACCTGTATAACTCATACACATTCACATACAAAGACTGGCAGTTGAGATCACACCATAAATAACCATCTTCAGCATTTTCTGCATAATTCCCTGTTACATGCACATCCCCATAGATCAGAAACATGCTGGAGTATAGCTTTACTCTAGAAGTTCTCAGCCACTATTATGCTGTACCCATTTTCCCACGACTTAAGTCGTTTTTAAACCATAATTTAAGAGTAGGCATCCCGAACTTTGCAGCCGCCCCTCTGGTGTTGCATGCGTAAGTGACCAGCAATTTTCGTGCCTCCTGAGGAACGCCACCACCAGGAAGCCCTCCACGTGTGCCTGTGGCACAGGTGTGATGGGTCCTCGGCAGGTCCAAGATGGTCTTCTTGGAGGTTTTTGCTGACGGCTGTTCCCACCAGCAGAGCACAGTGGTGGGTCTCCCCTCAGCCTCTACAGCACTGAGTGCTGTTTTCCTTTCCTCCTACCAGCTGGCGTGACCAGTTACGCTGGGTGTTCTCAGGCAGTGCTGAGTGTTTGTGAGTGTTCTTGCACCTGTCGGGCTGTGTTGTACATCTCTGTGACTTAATGTGCCTCAGGGTCTCTTGATTCCAGTTTCTTCTCTGTGGCTGAGGCCAAGCCACCGTTGCCTCCTTGGTACAAGCCCCATGCCATGCCCCTCCGTGCCCCTTGCCCCAGCCCCCCCATCCTCACCTCTGTCTGGGGCTGCCTCCCCCAGGTGGATACTCTGGGCTTACTCCCCATTAAATCCCTGAGTTCAGGGTTCACGATACTGTAGGTGCTTAATTACTGTGGGCAAGGTGAACAAAGAGATCTCTGGTTCTGAAAGCCATCTGTTACGGGTTGAATCATGTCCCCCTGAAAAAAACATGTTGGAGTCATAACCCCCAGACCTGAAAATGCAACCTTATTTGGGAATAGGGTCGTTGCGGATGTCATTCTTTAAGATGAGGTCATGCTGGGGTAGGGTGGGCCTAATCCAATGTGACTTGTGTCCTTATACGAAGAGGAGACAGATACTCAGAAGGAAAACAACCCTGGGAGGGTGGAGGCAGAGACCGCAGGGGACGTGCGGACAGCCGGGGACCGTCAAGGATCACCAGCAGCTACGAGGAGTGGAGAGAGGCCCCACAGGGCCTCCAGAAGGAGTCAGCTCTGCCAGTATCTTGAGTCTGGACTCTGGCCTCCTGAGCCGACGGAGAAGAAGTCTGTGTTGTTTCAAGCCGTCCCTGTTGGCTGCTGTTTGTTAGGGCAACCACGGGACTCTCAGACACGGCTTTCCCTGCCAAGACCGCACGTGCACATTTGGAGAGGCAGGGAGGCTGCGACTTGCCTCCAGTACTGACAGCGCTGTGCTAGATGGGGTGGCCACGGAGAGCAGGCAGGCTGGCCTCTCTCTCTGCAGCTCAGGCAAGGAGAAGTTGGAAATAAGAAACACACCCAGTCCCTAGGGGCGGGCTCACCTGAGCCACGGAGGGCTCAGGGCCACTTCCTTCCGGAAGACCGGAGGGGCTGTCTGCTGTCTCCAGGGACCCGGGGCCTCCAGCCCTGTGAGACAAGGGCTGCTCTTTTCCTCTCCAATATTTGAGCCAGGCTTTGGTGGGGTGGCTGGCTCTGCAGGGAAGAGGTGGAGGCTAGCCGCAGCATCCCCCCAAAACCTGCTTCCAGAGTGAGGACATCGCAAGTGTGGTATGAGCCGCATACATACGTATTTATGGACATTGAAGGAGGCCCACTGCAAAAATGCATATTTCGTGGCTTCACACACTGTTTCACTGCCCGTGTAGGTCCTTCATAATATCCTCTGGAAATTCATATTAAAGGGGACTTCAAATCCAAATGACTGACCCGGCAAGCCCTCACGGTCCCTGTCTGCGAGGAGGTTTTATTTAATAACAAAGCGTTTTATTCAAAGTTGTGCCTACTGATAAGATTGCCCGTGGAGGCACTAACATTTCTGAAATGCAATATTATATGTATTATTGGCCAAATCAACCACAGTGCCTCTGTCGGGACAATTTCCCTTTTATGTTCTGGGTGCTTAAAAGGCCTTAGAAGATTCTCATGTATTTTTTAGGCAAAATGTGCTGCAGATTTTTTTTTTTCCTCGTTTGAAAACCAGAAAGGCTCTGTAAATCATGTCCTAGAGCAGGCCCTCAAACTTAAAGTGGAAATAATGCACATTTAGGCTGAAAGACGCGTCCTCTTAGCTTAGTACAAGGCTGTGCGCATGCCGGAACACGTGTGCGAGCCAGCAGAGACGGGTGTCTGCTGAGATTCAGAGAAGTTCCTGGTGTGGGAAATACCCCCTATCTGATGTCAGAGTATTGACAGGAGGGCTGGGGGAATGAAGTTTTCTCTTATAATATGGAAGGGAGAAGACTGAGGAGTCGAAAAAGAATTTCTAAAGTGTTTCCGGTCATCCTGGGCACAAAACCCTGGTGCTATGGACTGAACTGTGCCCCCACCCCCACCCCCAACCCAGAGTTGAAATACTAATCCCATGGTGGGGCTGAATTTGGAAGTGGGGTCTCTAAAGAAGTAACTAACATCAACTGAGGTCGTAAGACTGGAGCCTTGATCCTACAGGTTGGTGCCCTTACGAGAAGAGACACCAGAGAGCTCTCTCCCCGCTCCACGACAGGACACCGTGAGAAGGCAGCCTTCTGCTAGCCGGGAAGGAGGTCCCCACCAGGAACTAAATCTGCCAGCACCTTGATTTGGGACACCCCAGCCTCCAGAACTATGAGAAGGAAATGTTGCTGTTTAAGCCTCCATGTCTGTGGAATTTTCTTACTGCCGCCTACCGGGGCCCATCTTTAATCCTGGCCAACAGGGCATATGTGACCACCCTTGAGCTCCAGGACCTTGTCTGCCAGGATCCTGCAGCTAAGAGCAGCCGCCAGAGGAGCCGGGTGGCAGGAAACGATGGTGTGGGTCCAGCCTCACTTCGCGCACTTTGTGTCTCCATTTCATCTGTATGCATTTTCCCCTGCTCGGGTGAATACCAGAGGGAGACGACGTCCAGTAAGTGCTTTTTCACCTTTGTAAGAAGAGTTTATTGAAGCCAGTGGGTCAAAAAGTCAACAAGCAAGGAAGCAGAACCAGAAGGGCACGGGGGCAGAGAAGCCCTGAACAGTTGCTAATGTCTCTGACTTTCGCTCTGTGTTCCTTCGGCCACAATTTCAAAATGCAGAGTATGTTCAGGGGGCGTGGCCCCTTGACCTACTGGCCAAAGAGAAAGGAGAAGCAAGCAGCTGTCACAGAAGGCCCTGCGATGGCCTGTCCTTACCTGTGCTGGGCCAGGTGCGCTCAGGCTTCTGTGAGGAGACACTTGAAGATCGGAGGGGTCGGGGGGGGGGGGGGCGGCGTCCATTTGTCCCTGCAGTGTGTCACCCGCTGGGACCGGACCCCAGGGCAGGTGTGGTTTAGTGCTGTACCTGCAAGGGGACAGAGGGTGACATCAGTAATGTCATCTTCGTACTGAGGGCAGGACATAGGACTGAGCAAGAGACTTTGTGCTATAATAAAAAATATATGGGGTGCTGGGGTGGCTCAGTCAGTTAAGCGTCAGACTTTGGCTCAGGTCATGATCTCACGGTCCGTGAGTTCGAGCCCCGTGTCTGGCTCTGTGCTGACAGCTCAGAATCTAGAGCCTGCTTCGGATTCTGTGTCTCCCTTGCTCTCTGCCCTTCCCCCACTCTCTCTTTTTCTCTCTCTCTCTCTCAAAAATAAAACATTAAAAAATCTTTTACGAAAATGAAGTAAGGGAGCCTGGGTGGCTCAGTCGGTTGAGCATCTGACTTCGGCTCAGTTCATGATCTCACGGTTCATGAGTTCGAGCCCCGCCTCGGGCTCTGTGCTGATGCCTCGGAGCCTGGAGCCTGTTTCCGATTCTGTGTCTCCCTCTCTCTCTGCCCCTCCCCCGTTCACGCTCTGTCTCTCTCCCTCAAAAATAAAATAAAAACATTTTAAAAAATTAAAATATATATATATATATTTCATCTCCATTCGGGGTTTTCAGCAAGAGCTTCAGAAACCCTTGAAAAGACCTAAGTGATCAGAGTTTCTTTGTGATGCTAGAGAGTTGACTCCTGGTTGTCAAGATAGGGGCCGGTCACCGGAAGACCAACATGTGGCTGCAGGGCTGGGGCTTTGAGCCAGCCAGACCTCCAGGAGGGGAGAGGGCCTGGAGATTGAGTTCATTTGTGCGGCCGGTGACTTAATCAGTCGTGTGTATGTAATGAAACTCCAGTCAAGCATCTGGACACCCAGACTTGGTGGGGCTTCCCAGCTGGTGGGCACCCTGATGTGCCAGGAGGGTTATCCCCTGGGGTTCCCCGGGGAGAAAGCCCAGAAACTCTGTGCTCCCTCCCAGACCGTCCCTGTGGGTCTCTCACTGCATGTCCTTTAACATAAAACCGCACCTTGGCGCTTTCCTGAGCTCTGCCTCTGGCGAATGGCCCACCCCGAGGAGGGCTCTCAGAAGCCCCCAGATTCATAGCCAGTGGGCCAGAAGTGCAGGTAGCCCGGGGGAACCTCCCGGCAGGTGCATCTGAAGCGGGGCAGCCTTGGGGGAGAGGACCCAGCCCTCAGTCTGCAGGGTATGCTGGTGACCCTGGGTGGTCTGTGTCAGAAGTGCATTGCAGGCCCCCGAGCTGGGGTGGAAACAGAACAGACTCAGAATAAGCTCAGGGGCATGAAACCAGCAGAAAGGTTGGACCCAGCTTCGGGGCTACAGCCATTTGCACGTGGGGGCTTCCATCAGCAGAGAGGGCCGCACGGCCTCCCCCCGCTGAAGAGTGAGGTCCACGGATTACGGTCACAAAGACGTAGTTTGCTGCTGAAGCCCGCTGGCGGGGCAGAGACACGGGCTGTGTGTCCCCACGTCCATCAGGTGCTGGTACTCTCGGAGGTGCGCTGGGGGCTCAGAGCCCTGGCGACGTTGTTCCTGCAAATCTGGTGAGCAGTGCTTGCTTGAGGATTTCTCATAGAAGTTTGAAGAACAAAATCTACGTGCACACTGCCCGGGTCCGCTCGGTGTAGTCCACCAGGGGGGTGACAAGGGTCCTGCTCTCGACGGCCACGAGAGGGGACGGAGGGTGGCAGTATGGTTTTGACTTTGGAGTCAGACACCAGACAGCGTCAGAACCGAGCCGTGCCCTTCATGTGCTCAGTAAACGTGGGCTCGCTTCCCTCGCCTCCCTCGTTGGGCCTCACTGTTCGTGTCAATGCAGTGGGGGCAATATTAATATTGCACAATGGAACCGTTTCAAGGTCTGGGTGGAGGCACCGGGTGGCCTGATAGCGAGCGCTCACTGACCGCTGGATGAGCTCCCTGCTTCGTCTTCGTATGAAGTCGGGAAGGCCAGGCGGTGACCCAATCCTGGCCCCCAGCGTTCAGCTACAGAGCTTGTAAATGAAAGACGGACAGAGGGCACCAGGAGAGAGCAGGGAGGCCAAGGAAGCGAGACTGCAGGAGACACCAAGGCTGCCCATCAATTCTGCTCTCTCTCTCTGAATTCTTGCATGGGCGCCACACCCCACAACGCACCAGCCACTCGAACAGTGGGGTGATAGTGACAGGTCCAGGGAAAGCCAGCCGGAGTGGAAGCCACGGAAACAGGTGAAAACCTGACCAGCTTCCGCACGGGGCCCCCTCCGTTTTGGGGGCCGTGCCTCACAGGTAGCTTCCTCGCTTGACTTCCTCCTATGGGGCGCACATGACCTGTCCACAATTTGCGACCTAAAGATTCCTGAAACGGGGTTCTGTGGAGGAACTCCTGGACGAATGGACAAATTCCTACTGCTGTCTTCATAGTCACGGAGGAGGGAACATCTAATTCTTTACAACGCCAATAAATTCTGTGTCCGATTTATCTTCCATCAGGCCAACATTAATATTAAAATCCTCCATGAATCATAAATCTGTCATACATCAAGAAAAGCAGCACCAGGAAATCAAAAAAGCCCTCATTAACAAAAGCGGAATTAGTCCTTTGAGGACCGTTCTCAATGGCCAAACAGACCATTTACAGTCTGATCATTGTCCTAATGGGCCGTGCTCTGTCATTGGGTCGGTGTTCTGAATCTAAATTGGCCAGCGATGGGCTGGTAATCACTGTCTGGGGTGCCTGGGGTGATTTGGAGGCTCAAAGTCTCCACGTGGAAGATGGGTAAGCTGTGAGAGCTGGTGGGCAAGAGGGAGCGTCTGGAGCCTGGCAGGCTGTGCCAGCTTGCAGCCCAGAGCGAGCCACACCCTCTGCCGCCTCCTGTGGTGGAGACTCTGGCTCCAGGAGGCTGCTTCCCGGTGGTTTACTTCCCTGGGGCTGTGCCAGAACAACTCCAGCAAAACGCTCCCCCGGGGGTGGGGGGGGGGGACCCGGAAGAAAGCTGCCCGCCGTGGCGCAGGCAGGAGGTCTGGTCTTTGGGAACTTGCCCCAGAGGACACGCACCACTTTCTTGGAAGTGGTTTCCATGACGGCAGAGGCTGATTGTGGGGAGGGGAATGCTGGCCAGCCGGGAAGGGACTCGACCTGGGCTACCGGGAGGGGGCTCACGGAAGGGCTCAAGACACAGCTTCCAAGTGGACAGTGCCAACCCCATTCTCCGGGCTGGTCGGATCGTCAGCCTAGATTCGGGATCTCTTCCGAGAGGAGCCCCCACATGTCGGGCAAATTCAGTTCCGTTCACGTGGAAAGGGCGTTTTGTGTGCCCTGTTTCCAAGCAGCTTACAAGGTTTAGGAAACAAACATGTTTATAATAAAATCTCAGCAGCTGCATTTGCACAGATGCGGGGGTGGGGGGGTGGGACTGAGTCACACACGATCATAGAGCCCCAAGGAAGACATTGCCGAACTGGGGAGAAGCCATTGCAGAATTCCGTCCGCACGTACGTTACGTTTGAATATACAAGGATGTGCACACGCGTAAACCCGCAGTGGGGATCTTACCGCTACGATACCTTTCTTATCTGCCCTCCAAACTCGCTGGTGACAAATGACAGACACTGAGTATCTGCTGTGCCAACAAATATTCTTTCCCCTGGCTTTACTGAGCTGTAACTGACATGTAACACCACGTAAGGTGAAGGCGCACAGCGTGTGCCCGGATACACGTGTGTGCTGTGGGCCGATTACCACAGTCAGGTGAGCCAGTCACACAATCACCTTCTTCTCTTGCAGTGAGAACATTTAAGATCTACTCTCTCAGCCACTTCTGAGCGTGTAACACAGCATTATCGACTGCAATCACCATGCTGCACATTAGGGACCTGAACTACTCATTTTATGACCAGAAATGTAACCGTTTGACCAACATCTCCCCATTTCCCCCATCCCCCGGCCCCTGGTAACCACCACTCGGATCTGTTTTCACCGCTCGGGCTTTTGTAGATCCCACATGCGCATCATATCCTGCGATGTCCGTCTTTCTCCGTCTTAGTTTGCTTAGCATGATGTCCTCAAGGCCCATCCATGTTGTTACAAGTGGCAGGATTTCCTTCGTTTTTATGGCTGAATAATATTACACACACACACACACACACACACACACACTCATACCACATTTCCTTTATCCTTCATGCATCCATCGATGGATGCTTGGGGGGCTCCCACATCTCGGCTGTCGTGAATAATGTTGCACTGAGCACAGATGTGCAGCTATGCGTTCGAGACAATGACATCGTTTCGTCGGGATATATTCCCAGGAGGGGGATTCCGGACCCCGTGGTCTGATCTTCTTAACACAGATTCTGACCTGAGGAAGCCCCCACGAGGGCCCACGGTGAGAAGCACTATTTTCCGGGGAGCATTTCCCTCCTTTGTGAGACTATGAGAGGCCTCCCTGTTGCCACTGCCGGGTACAGCTCTAGAAGACATAGGGAGGCTGTGTATTCACAGGTTAACCGTAACAGAGCAACTGCGGAGTGTCAGTCAGGGCCCGAAACCAGAAAGGAAAATCACAGGTCAGAGATGAAGGAACCCGGAGGGAACCAGGCAGAGTGTGACCTGAATGCCTCACCGGGGCTGGGAACCGGCACCCCAGGCCGAGCACTGGACACCCACGGGGAGCATCGAAGTGCTCGTCCTATGGGGACACGAGAGCAGCTCCGCTCGAAGCAGCTGTGGCCAGGAAAGTGAGGACCCCACACTGGCCGAACAGGGTGTGGCTTTAACACTCACACTTGTGTCTGTGGCAGGGACCCAGGTGGGGAAAGGATTAGAACTTTCTGTCTGGAATGGAGCAAGCAAGGTCTTCGTTACTGTCACACAGCCAACGATCCATGGGCGGCCCCGGCGGGTCACAGGAGCCCCGCTGGAGGAAGAAAGCCCTGCTCAGAGACCTCCCCTTGCCCACCAGCCATTGTCCAGGTCTGGGTTGGACACCAGCTCCAGCAACATGCCAGTCTGAGAGTGGGCACTCGGACCTGAGCAGACCGCCGATGGATCCACAGCCAGTAGGGAAAACGGTGGGTGGACGCAGGGGGAGAAGTCAGGAGGCCCACAAGGACACCCTCCAAGATGGGGCCCCTCGGGGGCTCCATCGGTTGAGCGTCCAACTTCGGCTCAGGTCACGATCTCATCTCCTGGTTCGCAGGTTCGAGCCCCGCGTCGGGCTGTGTGCTGACAGTTCAGAGCCTGGAACCTGCTTCAGACTCTGTGTCTCCCTCTCTCTCTGCCCCTCCCCCAGTTGCACTGTCTCTCTCGCTCTCAAATATAAACATTAAAAAAAAGAACACCCCCCACGAAAAGAAGCACCTGACCCAAGATCAGAACTGGCAGATCCAACAAGGACAAAGTCAGCCCCTCAGGAGGAAGGGGTAATAAAAACGATGAGTGAGATTTTAAAACAGTTTTATGTTTCCAGAAGATATGAGAAGCAGGCAAGGACCAAGAAAGCATGTGAAAATTCAGAGCTGGCAGACTTGTCACAGGCCAGATGTCCCCTCTGGAGAGGGACCTAGCAGACCAGGCACAGCTGGCAGGTGCATGGAGCAGGAGGGTGATGGGGATGGCTGACACGGCAGCCGACAGGGAGTGGCGATCTGCTCCGACCAGGAGGACAGGACAGCAAACTTGTGCATGTGTCTAAAAATACATGAAAGGGAGAAAACATGCTGCCAGCGTTTCAAGAGTGCAGAAAGATGTGAGCACTTAGATTAATGAAACAAAAAAACAAAAAAAAAGCCCTGTGCAAAATAAACACATCCACATGGGGACACTTTGTAGTAAATCTATTGAAGCCCACCGACCAAGAGAAAATCGTGGAATCCACAGAATGCCACACATGGGCAAGCAAAAACCCTAAACTCCACCAGAGGAAAGAGGCAGGAAAAGAACAAAATAACCACAGTAAAACGCAGAGCAGACATCTTACCCACAGCACAAAGGATGGAATTCAACACAGTAAGTTTTTAAATACTGAAGAAAACAACTCTTAACCTAGAAGGTCTGTAGCCTGTTAATCTACCCTTTTGACAGTTTCAGACAGACCGAAAGACTTTACTGTCCCCTGTTTGCCATTCAGCAAGCCTTTTTGAAAAAGGTGTGAAAGGATGCGCCCCAACAAGGAGGAAATCAAACCCAACAAGAGCCAGTAAAGATGCCAGAAAACCTATGCAAATAGAGTTGTGAACACATGGGTTAATTCCAAATAATCAAGGATATATTTAAAAAAAAAAAAAACAGAGCAGAGGGTTGAAAACCAGATGGCACTGAAATATTAGCCACCAAAAACAGGAGTTTGGGAACGAAGAAGGTTTTGAACTGAAGTCTTCTTGGTGACACACAGACATACCATTAAATGTCATCCAGCTTTGTGAATAGGCGTGTTATGATTTAAAGTCAGTCATCACTAAAAAAAATATAAAAAAAAAAAGTCAGTCATCACTAAAGAAATGATAACAGAAAGTAGAAACTATGACGAGAGAACCAGGAGACAGGGCAGAAAAGAAGAAACTGTATCTGCCCAGCAGGAGGTCTGAAAGGGGGAAAAGAGGAAAATGCAGTCCTAAATTGTCTCCACAGTGTGTATTCACCCATAAAACATGCTAGATGGGTTTCTATTGTTCTGCATTTTTAAAAATGAATCCCGGGGCACCTGGGTGGCTCAGTCGGTTGAGGTCCGACTTTGGGTCCGGTCATGATCTTGCGGTTGGTGGGTTCAAGCCCCGTGTCGGGCTCTGTGCTGACAGTTCAGAGCCTGGAGCCTGCTTCCGATTCTGTGTCCCCCTCTGTCTCCACCCCACCGCTGCTTGTGCTCTGTCTCTCTCTTTCAAAAATTAATAAACATAAAAATTTTTTTAAGTAAATAAAAATGAATCCCTATTTTTAACAATTTGTCCCAAGTTCCTGGCTCATTTCCACCCCTTGAAATGAGTCTGAAGTTGGAGAAGGTGAGAAGCAGGTACTCTGTGGCCCGAGGCCACCAGATACCAGCCTTCGCTGATCTGCGTGTTCCAGGGGCTCCATGACGCAGGCCCAGACCTCCCTGACTTCCCCGTCTCCCTGCGGCTTGGCTCCTGGACCCCCGTGTGGACTCAGCCTCAGCCTCCCTTAACAATGGGGGCAGTGCTTCATCACGTTAAGGGCCTGCTGGGTATCCATTTCTTAATGGCTAAGCTACCGGAATGAGTGCATCCCCATTGGAAGATGGGAACCAGGCTTGCAAGGGACATGCTCAGGACCACACAGCAGGCATGTGGTTCTCCCAGGCCTGTGAACTCTCTCTCTCTCTCTCTCTTCATTACACCCAGCGAATGCACCATACAAAATCATAACTGCCTGCTCTCTGACAAGGGACAGTGGCATCCACCGGGATATGGGTGAGGGGACATCCCAGCTCAGCAGCAGATCCTTGGGAGACTCTTGTCAGAGGCAAGCAAGGCTGACCCAGAAAACTACCCTGGATGCCACTGGCCACAGGAGGGATGACATTGTAGCACGGCCACGTGGCAGGTGACGGAGCTGGGATGCAGGAGAAGGGGACAGACCGGAGGTTGCTGAGCTGTGCCCCAGCTCCTGGGTCTGCAACTGTTCAGAGACAGGTACACACGGATATCCGAGACCTGGAGAGTCAGGTGCTGCAGAGACAATTGTTCTCAGTGGCCACTGTGGAGACCTGGGTCACCTTTTGGGAGGATCCACCGTCTGGAGGGAAGAACCTGTCAGAGGCGAGACTGGACCACGGGGGCCTCTTCAGGGTCCACTGGCCGCTGCTGAAGAGTCAGGCCAGGCCTCGGCAACGAGCCTGGTGTGACTTCTTTTTTTAAATTTTTTTTTGTGTTTTAGTTATTGCTTTTGAGAGAGAGAGGGAGAGAGACAGAGCACGAGTGGGGGAGGAACAGAGAGAGGAAGACAGAATCTGAAGCAGGATCCAGGCTCCAAGCTGTCAGCACAGAGTCCGACGCGGGGCTTGAACCCACAAACCGCGAGATCATGACCTGAGCCAAAGTTGGGCGCTCAACCAGCTGAGCCCCGCAGAACTTCTGATCATTTTCAGGCTGCCTGGAGACAGGACCTGGTGCCCCTGACCCTTTAGAGTGAGCAGAACCCATCCTGCTGGCATTTCCACTCTGCAAACACACCCCCTTCCTCACCTCTAAGGGATGTTAGTTTGCCTAAGAGGAGGGGGCAGCCACCCTGTAGCAGGAGGAGGAAGGCTCATGAGGGAGTCACATGGCAGGTCTGGGATGAGGGACACAAGGGGCTCACCTGGCGTGCCCAGAGCAGAGCCAGCCATTCATCTATGGACGGGGTGGTTGTTATGGATTGAATTGTGTGCTATTATTAAATTATTAAATTATTACATATTATTAAATTATCAAATACATAATTAAAGTGAAATGAGGCCTTAGGGGTGGGTCCTAGGCCAACAGGACTCGTGTCTTCATACAAAGAGGAGATCAAGACACAGGGAGAGAACAGTTGTCCACACACCAAGGAGAGAGGCCCAGGAGGACCCAATCCTGCTGACGCCCCGATTTTGGCCGTCAGCCTCCAGGGCTGCGAGGGGTGAGCTCTGCTGTGTGAGCCACCCAGTCCATGTGCTCCAGTGCGGTGGCCTGAGCTGCATCGCGGTCATTGAGGAGAGAGCATCTAACCGAAGTCTGGGGGACGACAGAGAGCTGACCACAAGGCCGTGCAGGGGTGAGGGAGCACACTGAGCAGTGGGGAGGGGCTGGCGTGGCTGCAGAGGGTGTGGGGGGCAGCGGAGCCGGCCGGGTGGGCCTTCAGAGGCATGTTCTGGGGCTCCGGGCAGACACAGAATCGTGATGACACTGTTGCCAGGAGCCCTTCCTCTGCTCTATGGTCTGAGAGCTTCCCAGGGAGGGGTGCAGCCCCTTGTCATCCTGACATGCCCAGAACCTCTCTGGAACCCAGGAAGGCTGAGCAGGGGTGAGAGCTGGTGGATGGCTGGGCCGCCCCTCGTAGACAGCCCCTATGCGAGTCACTGCAGACTCACAGATATTAATATATCTGGAACCGTGACTCACATCAGCATCCTAGGAGCTGAGGTGCCCGGGGCAGGGGTGCGGCAGGGGGAGGGGCCTTAAAGATCCCATTTCTCCCACCTCTATTCGGAGCCCCTGCAGAAACGATATTAATGATGAACAAGTGACATAAAGACGAGAGGTAGAGGTCATATTGGAGTGTCACTTCCACCTGTCACCATGGAAACGTCAGGAGGGAAGAGATTTTCCTGTAAAAATCCCCCCACAGTAAAGCAGGGGAGCAGATGCCTCTCCACCCTCCCAACCCCCTCCCTATAAAGCCACTGTGGGTCACTTTGTGCCACCCCGCTCAGATAAGAAATCGTGTCCTGGGTCCTCGGGAAGGTCCTGTGTCTCTCTGCCTTCAGTTGTCCCAGGTGGGCGGGCTCTCCCGGGAATGCTCATGAGATGGCCTTGTCCATGGTCCTTACCGGCAGCAGACCCCTGGGCATCACCCGTGAGCTGCTCTGGTAAGGAGCAGTGTCCCAAGTCACCCCTGTATCCGGCAACTTTGGAACCACCAAGACAAAGGGAGGTGACACATTTCATTTCTCCAGAACTTTCCACGAGGGTGGTAGCTCACCCTGTGTCCTCAGCAAGTCTTGGAGGACAGAGGGCGTGCCTCACACAGGCTGATGCTGTGCACGTGTCTGCACGTGCACCTTTCCATCTGTCTGTCCTGCGGTTCGTGAAAACGCACAGCATCCTCCCCCCGCCCCCCGCCCCGTGCCGCCTCAGCTGGCGTGAATGAAGTCACGGTGGCAGAGTCCTTTGAAAACTGTCTGAAGCAAGAAGCGAAAAGCACAAACTATATCCTTTCACTGGGGATGCCAGGGGTCCTGGATGGAGAACAGAACTCGGAGGTGTGATTAGCTAAATTTAGCTCGGGACACAAAAGTCGGCAGCTTTGAGTTTCGCCTCGCTTTGACAAGCGATGAGCTTGGAACCACGGCCGATCTTTTGATATCATTCCCTTGGTGGCCAAAGGAGCCAGGAGAGAATTACTTTCAGACAAGGATCTTCACTGTTTGCATAGCACACATTTCCATGAGGCTGCAAAAGCATGCTTTATTAAATTTCCTTTGAAATATAAGGCTTTGATTTAGGGGCAGGAATGTTTTCTATGCCTTAAAAATGCCATGCAAGTTAGGACTGGAGCAGAACGTCCTTGAAGGGTAAGAACCGGGCAGGACCCCACCTGCTTCCTCCCTGGTCCTGAGCAGAGCGGAAGGGACACATCGGGTTAGTCTGCCGGAGTGGCCGTAACAAAACACCCCGGCCTGGGCACCTGCAGGGCAGACATTTATTCCCCAACAGTCTGGAGGCTGGAGGCCCAAGATCCAGGTGTGGGTGAGGCTGGGTCCTCCTGAGGCTCTGTCCTTGGCGTGTAGATGGCCATCTTCTGTGTCCTCACACAATCGTCCTCCGTGCCTATCTGTGCCCCCCTCTTCTTCTTATAAGGATACCAGTCCTCTTGGATTAGGAACCCCCTCTGCAAAAGCCCTGTCCATCTCCAAAAACAGTCACACTCTGACTTACGGAGGGTTAGAACTCCAGCAGGTGAACTGGGGGGCGCAGTTCAGCCCACAGCGCCTCTGGCTTCCCACTTCCTAGGCTCTGAGGAATCATGGGTCTGACTCTGAATGATGTCCAGCCATCACTGCAGATGTGCCCTCCAGTGGCCTCTGCTTCTCTGTTCATGTGTACTTCCCACACCATTTGGACATGTGACAGGTTCTCATCGACGTGCGAGAGTCGCCGGTTTTCCTAGAAGTGGGCGTTCACCCTGAGACGAGAGTGCGGACAAAAGTCTGCTCCCTGATGGTCCATCACGTCCTTAAGACTGGCGAGGGTTGGGGCGCCTGGGTGGCGCAGTCGGTTAAGCGTCCGACTTCAGCCAGGTCACGATCTCGCGGTCTGTGAGTTCGAGCCCCGCGTCAGGCTCTGGGCTGATGGCTCGGAGCCTGGAGCCTGTTTCCGATTCTGTGTCTCCCTCTCTCTCTGCCCCTCCCCCGTTCATGCTCTGTCTCTCTCTGTCCCAAAAATAAATAAAAAACGTTGAAAAAAAAATTTAAAAAAAAAAAAAAAAAAAAAAAGACTGGCGAGGGTAACTGTCTGCTCAGGGTGGGAAAGGAATAAAGGGAGGGGGGAGATAGGAGGAAGGAGGGGGGACCCACCCACCCACCCAAAGAGTGCACTCAAGAACAGAGACAGTTAAGTCCTCTGTTAGCAGAGGAGAATGTACTGAGGCAGGACGCAGACTTTCTAACAGAAATCAGCCTGGGAAATGGGTTCTGTGTCCTCTGCGTCCCCTGGGACATCTGCAGGGATGTGGCTCAGCCAGCATTCAATCTTTCCAGGTACCAGCAGTGCTGGCCGCGGACAAGAGCAGGGTAGGGCAGGAGCACACACACACACACACACACACACACATGCACGCACACCTGTGAGTGTGCGTGTGTGTGTGCGTGCAGGCACGTGTGCCTGGGCTGGCTTCCCAGGGAGACTTCAGTAACACCCACCCCCTGAGAACATCCTTCTGACAGCCGGGAGGCCTGTTAACCTCCTCCCAGACAAAGCACAGAGGTGGGAGAGAATCAGAGAAGAGTCGCATTAAAACATAGTAGCAATAACACTCTTTGATGAATGTTCCCCATCAAACCTCCGGAGCATAAGTCTGAGAGTGCTAAGAAGGCAATTGTCAGGAAAAAAAAAAAAGAAAAGAAAAAACCCAAACTGCCACTTATCCCTTTTAACCTATAGGCTCCATTTAACCAATTAATCTTATTTATAAAAGGACAAGCAAACAATTTAAGTTTATGTGGTTTCGGTTTTGATCATTTTTCTGCTGTTAACAGACAGGGTCATTCTTCCTGATAATTAAGACTCTTATAGTCAATAAGACCTTACTATTAAATTTAACTAATATTGATGGCCCGAACAGCGGTTGCCATCCCTACTCCCTGCCGCGGGCTCTCCCTCTGTGCCGACAGTTCAAGTGCGGGTCCTCAGCGCCTCCGGCCTCATTAAGCACCGCGTCCTTATGAATCACAGGTCTGGGCTTCCGCGAGCCATGGGAGGAGCGAGGGGGAGCCCAGGCGGGGCGTTTCCAGTCATCCTGTCTCCGCTGGGAAGTGAGACGCGGAAGCAAGGTGTTTTAGTCGGACCCAGAACTATTTACAACAAAACAAAAGAAAACCCTTTGGGCTCTGCTTCTAAATCTTACGTCTTCTAATCTCTCCTGCTTCCACCATCTGACTTCTCAGTATATAGGTGGTTGTGAGGGAGGAAAGTCCTGTCCTCTACCCTCTTAAGTCATGTGCCTGAGGGCTGTGAATTAAAACCGGCAGCAGAGTGGTGGGAGAAAAGGCATGCACACTTATTAATTTTCAGTTCTACATGGACAGGGGCATCACCAAAATAAGATTTGAGAGATTATATACATGTTACTGGGGGATGGCAGGGGCAGAGGGACACTTCTGGGAGAACAAATGACTTTGGGGTGGGGGACACTCACTAATGGAAACACCAGTTACTTTGAGAGGTAAATGGGTCCTTAGGAAAATGGGTGAGAGCTGCAAGAGTCCAGAAGAAGAGGTTACACCTGTCCCTGGGGGTGGGATTAATAGTGATGCTTCTTTTGGGAAGCTTTCCTTTTAGGGAGAAAAGGGATTTCAGGAGCTCAAAGGCCTTTGACGCAAAGTAATCTTGGGCCGAAGAGGCCTATTTTGGGGTGACACATCCTGACCCCCTTGATGAACCCCACTCTCTGCTTCCATATCCACAAGGATGCTCTGCTTCTAACCTCTGTGTGTGGCCTCTGGGCACGCTGGTGGGGGGAGGGCAGGAATCCTGTCAGGAGCTGGGTGCTGGGTAGGTCGGGTCTACACCTGGCTGTGAGATGTAGGGAAATATTGGGGCGCAGAGAGGATGGGCGCTGCTGGGGGCTGCTGAAGTGGAGTCCGGATAGCAAGCTAAAGTAGTAGGTTGATTCTACGGGATAAACAATAGAAAGTCTGATGGCGATCCTGGCAGTCTGGGGTAGGGGTGCGGCATTCGCAATAACCGTGAGACAGTGGAAGTAAGACTCCGCTAGGAAATGATGTTTGGGGGGAGACTCAATGGTAGCCAAGGGAGGGGAGTGCATCGGCCAGCTGCTGCTGGGTAACAAGCAGTCAAGCGATCTCAGAGGTGCACGTATTTTCCGGTCACTCGGGCTGAGCCTCACTGCCTCACGAGGGCCCGGGTGCAGAGGCAGGGAGGGGTAAGGAACGGCGGGTAATTCTGTCCACAGCAAATGCACTCATCCAAACTGTCTGTGCTGATCAGTGAAGTTGCCTGAGTTTTGCACAAAGGAAATTAGGACCTGGAGACCCTGATTGTTCCCCCCACAACACACACACACACACACACACACACACACACACACACACACAGAATTCACGTGCACTGAAGTGCCCAGATTTTAAGTGTCTGCTTGGATGCCTTTTGACATATATCCACGTGCATCGTGAATACAGCACTCCAGTCACACTAGAGAACGTCTCTCCCACCCGGAAAGTCCTCCACACGCACAGGCAGCCACGACCCTGATCTTAATGCCCAGATAGGGTAGTTCTGCCTGTTCCAGAACTTCAAGCGGGCAGAACCACACAGTGTGTGCCCTGGTGCCCCGTTTTCTCAGCATCGGGTCTGTGCGCTCCCTAGGTTGCGTCTCTGGGTTGTTAACTTGCGCTGTTGAGAAGCGTTCTTCTGCACAGAAGTAGAATTGGCCCATCCTCCTGTGGGTAGGCGTGTGGATAGTTTCCTGTTTGGGTATGAATTTGGCTGCCACGAACATTCATGTACGGGTTGGGATTTCTAAATATTTATTTTCATTTCTCTTGGGTAAACACCTAGAAGGGGAACCACTGAATCCCAGGGTAAACGTGTATTAGCTTTGGGGGACACCTCGGCTTTCCAGTGTTTGTACCGTTTTACCTGCCACCTGCAACGCTGTTCTCTTTCTCTTTAGTCTTGCCGAAGTTTGGGATTTCTGGGGTTTTTCAAATTAACGCTTTGTGTTTCCTTACAACTTAAATATTTCATTGTTTAAATTTGCATCTTTTTATGACTTATGATGTTCCTGCTACGTGTGCTGTTGGCCATTTGTACATCTTCTGTGAAACGACTTGTGAAACATTTTCCCCCATTTTCTTTCTTTCTTTCTTTCTTTCTTTCTTTCTTTCTTTCTTCCTGGTGGTTTGTCTCTTCACTATTAAACTCCCCTTTTTGACAGTTTACCCACCAATTCTGAAAAGCATCATCTAGCAAAACAGGAAGCTAGAGTCCCCTCTGCTTCTCTGGAGGGACCAGCCTCCCGGGAGGGGACAGGCTGGCATCACAGACCCACAGAACCTGGAACCCCAAAGAGAGATGCTTCCCACCGTTTAGCTGGCAATACTGACCCGAGGGAACCCCATTTAATGAGATCGGGGGTAAGTTATCAGGGTCTGTTAGTAGACGTAGAATACGAACAGTCATTTAATTTAGGGGACTGTGCCCAGGTCTCCCACGATCTTATGGAGTGATGAACAATTGGGGGTGAGAAGTTGCGCTAGGACAGAAGTGAGGCAAAGCAAACAGAGTGGGAGGTCGACCAAGTGGAGGTGACGATTCCACGCTCATGAGACAAGACCCCCAGTTGCCCTGGTCGGTGAAGACCAGGGCGTTGGCGATGACATCGTAGTAATTAGTAGAGGTCAGAGTCGCACATGGTACCGTAGCTCTCCTTGCAGCAGGTCTGGGGAAGGTGCAGTGTGGGTGACGGGGTCTGTGCCGAGGAAACAGGGGCAGGGAGCAGGTGCCGTGAACGGTGTGACACAGGAGTGTAACCCAGGGCTCTGCTCAGAGCCGAGTCTGTGAAGCTGTACAGAAAAGCAGCTTCTAAGGAAAGAACACATCCCACGTCCCTGAGGCAAGGGTGAGGGCAGCACTGTGAGGGCCAGAAAGCAGAGTATGTCTGGAGGCGGGTGAGGTAAGCGAGGGTGGCGTGGAGAGAAGTTCCGTGAAGCGCCCTCCAGCTTCAAAACCTGCATCTCGTCCTGTGCGGGCTGGAGCACACCCGTCTCATGAAGCTGCTTGAGGTTTCAAATCACCCGGGGGCTGTGGATGCAGCCAGCACAAGGTGTAGGCAAAAGCGAGGTCCGTGTGTGTCGGCTGAACAGAATGAAGAAATGATAGCTTATCTTACGGTGGAACCCTGTCTCTGGGAAGGAGCAGTCTTTGAGAGACCCAGTCACTCCATCAATTCTGGGGTTCAAAAGCCTGTAGGCTGCCTTACCGGGGACCTCAGAGGCCCTGAAGGAGCCCTAGAAGCCCACAGAACCTCATAGAACCCCTTGACTTATGACTCAGAAACCCAGTGTTACCCAGAGGGCCTGGCACTGTACAATGATTTTCTTTTTATCACCTGCTGAGATTTTGATTCATGGAAACGATATTTGCATTCCGAGATGAAGCCTCCTGCAAAGTATCAATCTTTATTACACCCATGCTGGCAGATAGACCCAGGACTCATTTACTGCATTTTTTATTTTTAAACCAGGCAACGGGGTGCAGAGAGGGATAGCCTGTGATCTGCCACTGCCTTCCAGGCACACGCAGAAATTCTGAAATATGACAACGCTTAAACCTGTTCTCCAAGAATTCCAAAGTCTGCTGTGGAAGGCTCCCTTGGTCCCTGCCACTGAGCTGGACCGTGGTTCCCCCCCCCCCTGCTGTCTGCCCTCACCTTGGTTGTGACTAAAATCTCTGAAAACCTCAGAGGCGAGAGCCAGAGTCGTCTGAAGGTAGAGAGCCCTGACTTTGCAATCTTCTCAGATCATAAAGGCTCTTAACACTTCCCAAATGGAAAAGTCCTTGCAGGTGCCTGAGCCCCATCTCTGGGATGCTCTTGGAATGAATGGTGTGGCCATTACCAGCATCACTGGGCTATTGATTGCTTCTAGGAAAAAGTGCTCTTGGCCAACAAGGACCTGGGTACCTATCTGCGGTATCGTGGGAGTAAATTCTTTTTAAAAAAATTTTTTAATGTTTATTTATTTTTGACAAAGAGAGAGAGAGAGACAGAGCATGAGCAGGGGAGGGGCAGAGAGAGAGGGAGACACAGAATCCGAAGCAGGCTCCAGGTTCCCAGCTGTCAGCACAGAGCCCGATGCGGGGCTCAAACCCACGGACCGTGAGATCATGACCTGAGCCGAAGTTGGACGCTCGACCTACTGAGCCACCCAGGCGACCCGGGAGTAAATTCTTAATGTCCAGCTCTCCAGGAGGCTTGGGAGCTTCCTCACTATGTGTACTGATTACCTTGTGTAATATCCCTGCCATGAAGAGATCCAAGCTGCTGACGAGACGTCATTCAAACATGGAGTTGGGAAGAGATGTTCACCACTTCACTCACAAGTGTGTGTAAGCTGTTGCAGCCCCCTCTGGAGCCATTGTCTTCCTCCAGATTCACCTTGAGAAACTCTCCGTCCCCTTCTTCGTTCTGAGATAGGATCTGCTCCTTTGCTGAGTGTCCCCCATGTGTGTGGCCTTATATGGGAGCCCCCAGGAAGCCCCCAGGGGGAGACAGCGATTTCACACCTGTGAGAATGATGGTGGGGGTCCTGGGACCCTCTGTTGTAGGGTGTCCTTCACAGTCCCGGACGAAGTGTGAAGGGGAGAGAGGAGGGGGACCAAAGCGGTCCACACAGCAGAGATGTGTGTGGGAGCAGCACAGGAGAAGGTTTTGTGGTCCAGTGCCTCTGATGTCCAGAGGCAGCATGGGGTGGAGGGGGGTGGATTGGAGAGGTGCTCACCAGCCAGGTGCCATCAGCACGGACAGTGTCCCCTACCATTCCCCTTGGATTCATCGAGACGGCTGTTTTCCTTTGCCAGCTCTTCCCACTCTGTCTACTAGCCTGTCATTCCCAAGTTGCCATGGGTGTCATCAAACATCACGAAGAGGAGGGTGAACCCAGCTCCCAGCAGAACACAGACCGCGTTTACTCCATGACCCTGGACTACCGGTGAGCAGGGACCATCACTGCACAGGGGCAGCTCTTCTCCCCTCCACTTCCCGTTACCATGGGGGACGTCACCCCATGACGGAAAATGCTGGAAACACTTGAAAGATGACCCTTTAAAACATCCCCCTCTCTGACCAACCACCTCAATGCGTGATGCTTCTCCCTCGAGTCTTTTCTCTGGTTTTGTTTGTCGTTTGCTTGCTGTACTCCTCGCGTCACTGGGACCCTACACTTCACCCAAACCACGTGGTTCTCAGTTGTCCTCCTTCCAAATGGCATTCACATCCACCATCATTTCTCTTACTGAGTTTTTCTTGTAACCAGTTACCTGGGCGCATAGTTATAGAATCAACTGTGTCTGTAAGATTTATTAGATAACTCCTGCCTCTTCCCTTCCCCAGAGGTTACTGCTTCCCCATTTCTTCTTTTCCATTTCTTTCCATCCTTCCCCCTGGGTTCATACATAACCCATTGATACCCATTGGTTTTCAGTCTCAGTCATTATTTGCTGGCCTGCCACTGAGGACAAGGGATGCTTAACACGCTGACCGTCCTCACCCCCACACACGCCCACCCCTCACCCCCTCCCATTACCCCACCGTGAGGAATAAAGAGGGAGTCACCATCTGACCAGATCTACGTTCGGTGGTTAAGATTCCGTGCACGTGCAAACATGGAGGTTAACAAGTGGCTTTGATTCAGTGGGCACTGTGACGTCATCTGTCTTTTCCTTGAATAACTGTGTATTCCCAACATAGTTGACCGTCTTGGGTGTTGGCTCTCGGTTTGTCTCATTTGTCTGCCTGCCTTTCTCTAATCTTGTAGAAACTGACTCTCACTGGAGTCCCTTCTTAGTTCACTCAAATGCATCCAAGGAACTTCATCTTGGTGGCATCCCTCCCAGTCTCCCAACCTGCTTTGCTCTAGACATTGTTCTGATACACGACTGTCAGAGTCTCCTTCCCCACGACCCTAGGGACCCAACTTTCCTGTGCACCCCCTTTCTCTGGTGCCAGGGCTTCCTCCCTCTGGTTGACTTCCTAGGGTTCCAGGAAACAGGTGCATGAGGCCAGGTGTATCCAAAATGTCCTTACTCAACATCAACATCCACATTTGACCACTTGGCCGAGTATAGACTGCCCTTCTGCCTCCCTTTCCCTCAGCACTTGGCTGAGTATAGACTGCCCTTCTGACTCCCTTTGCCTCAGAACTGAAGGCATTGCATTATTCCATTTTCTCCTTGTTTCCAGCACGGCTCTTAAGAAGAAGTCAGATGTCATTCCGATTCTTGATCTTATAGGAAATGTGTTCTCTTTCATCTTTCTCTCAGCTTTTAGGGTTTCTGCTTTGTCCCCAGGGTTCCGAAGTTCCACGATGTTACAGTTTTATGTCTTAGTATGCACAGTATTTATCCATTGTGCCTGACACCCAAACAGTCTTTTCAATTTGGAAACGTCAGGTCTGAAGAACAAACTTGAAATATTTCTTGGATTTTATAAAGCTGTTTTACCGAGAGGCAGTCTAGTGACATAGTTGCGTCTTGGACCAGAGAGCCAGCCTGCCGCCTGCCTGGGTTCGAATCCCCGCTCTGCCATTTACCAGCTGGGTAACCTCGGGTAATCAATCTTCTGGCCTCTCTGTGCTTTATTGTTTTGGTTTATAATGTAGGAGAAAAATAATGTCTACCTCAGGAGTTTTTATTAGAATTACATGAGTAAATATGCGATGCTTGAGTTCAGTAAACATGCTTGGAGTAGCTTGAGGGACCCAGGATTACTGTCATGACCACTTATCTCTACTATTCTTTGATGATTTACTCCCCTGTCCCAATCCCATCCATGGTCTCTCCAAATTCTCCTCCTGCTCCTCCTTTTTTTTTTTTTTTGTTAATTCTTTAATTTTTTAATCTTTTTTTAAATCACTTTGTCATTTTGCTACTTTCTGAGATATTTCCTCAACTTTATCTTAGAACCTTTATTCTGAGTTGATAAAGTTTGCCATTATCTTTTTAATGCCTCCCAACTGTTTTTTTGTTGTTGTTAGTGGTGGTGGTTTGTTGGTTTTGTAAGTGTTCCTTTTTAATGGCATTCTGTTCTTGTTGAATAGATGAAACATCTTGGGGCATCGGGGTGGCTCAGTCAGTTAAGCATCCGACTTTGGCTCAGGTCATGATCTCGTGGTTCGTGAGTTTGAGCCCCATATCGGGCTCTGTGCTGACAGCTCGGAGCCTGGAGCCTGCTTTGGATTCTGTGCCTCTACCCGGCTTACACTCTGTCTCTCTCTGTCTCTCAAAAATAAATAAACATTAAAAAAAAATTTTAAATAGATGACACATCTTCTCTTCTAAGTCTGAAGATATTATTGGCATGCTTCTTGTTTATTTGGCTTTGGTTTTCCTCTTCCTCCATAGTCATTTTCTCTCTGGGGTTCTGTTTGCTTGTTTGGTATCTGTCTATGTTACAAGACTTCTTCAAATATTTAGCAATTATTGAAAGTTTGCTCAGATTAGTAAAAAATGTTTTTTTATTTATTTTGAGAGAGAGAGAAAGAGAGAGAGAGAGAGAGAGAGAGAGAGAGAGAGAATCCCAAGCATGTTCCACGCTGTCAGCACAGAGCCTGATGGGGACTTGAACTCATGATCATGAGGTCATGACCTGACCCCAAATCAAGAGTCAGATACTTAACCACCTGTGCCACCCAGGTGTCCTGAAAGCTTGTTCAAGTTTAATAGAAGGGCCCAAAAAAGTTGATCAGGGATACCAAGAGATGGTGGCACTAGTCGACTAAGGCCACCTGCCTGGAATGTCACTGGGGAGACTCTGCTGTTTGTGTCTCAGCTCTTTTCTCTTGGGCTGCTGAGATTTCCCAGAGAAGACCCTCCCCGTCTCCTCCCTGGAAGAAGTCTGATCACCAGGATGCTGAGAGTCAACCAGGAGGAAATCTCCATCTAATCCTCACGTTTCAGTGCCCCTCTGGTTTAGCCTCTCCAGAGAGTAAACCTCTAGTCTCCCACCCAGCCCAGTGCACTGAGTGGAGGGAGGCATGTCTGGTGGAGGGAGAGGTCGGGCCCCATGTCTGCATCCACGGTACAGGTACATTGAGACCTGAGCCCACGGGGGGTACTCTATGTTTGCATGTTTTCCTTTAGGTTTGAATTTTTTCTGTTTTCTGTGTTTTATGTACCATTGATTGGACTCTCCTTTCTTGGACGGCCCAGTCTATAAACACTTGTCTTTCTGCTTCTCAGCATCCAAACCCATGTTTCCATTTCCTTTTCTGTGCTCATTGTCCTTGTGATCTTGGGTGTTGCTAAAAATTTCCACCGAACCTCCTATTGGTAGGATTTAGGCAGGCACTGAAGATAAATGTGTTTGCATTCCCTTTGACAGCTATAACCTGAAATCCTAGACGCTATTTTTAAGCGTCAGTGTATTATCCCATGTACTTGTTTCCAAGTCTTCACCACCATAAACAAACTAGTAAGCGTCTTCCTGTCAAAGCCATCATGGGAGAGTGTACCCATGATCCTTCACAGGCACAGAACAAACGAGTAAGTCACGTAGGGTGGGAGAGTGAGAGAGGTGGGGGGACGTGTCTTGAGTTCGAATTCTGCGTCTCTCACTCACTAGCTGCACACCCATAAGCCAGTCCCTTGAACGCTTTCTCTTTCTGTTTCTCTCCTCAGAAAACGAGATGAAGATTATAACGCACCTGCCAGGAGAGCCACTGCATTGGCCACCATGCCAGCGTGTCTGTGGCACTTAAATTTGGACCTGGTGTCTGTGACGTGTTAACTATTCCTTTCACAGGGCTTTCTAAAAGGGTTGAAAAATATTGCTCAAAACATCAGTTCACGTAGCCACTAGCAATGACTAAGACTCACCATTGCACTAACTGGCTTCTCAAAATGTACATGGCTCCTTCTAGTTTGATAGGCAAGCCCAAACATACACACGCACACACATATTGTATTGTTTCGTTTGCATTTTTAATTTTTATTTATTTTATTTTTTAATGTTTATTTTTGAGAGAGAGAGAGAGAGAGAATGAGAGGAGGAGGGACAGAGAGAGAAGGAGACACAGAATCTGAAGCAGGTTCCTGAGCTGACAGCTCAGAGCCTGACGTGGGGCTCGAACTCACAAATTGTGAGATCATGACCTGAGCCAAAGTCAGATGCTCAACCCACTGAGCCACCCGGGTGCCCCTCATTTGCATTTTTTAGTGTCGACATAGACATTTTTCCACACTGACTTCCTAGTTGTGTGTTTGTGTTTGTGAATCGCCTGCTTGTGTCTCTGGCCCGTATATATATTTGTAAGGTCCTACATTTTCCCTGGTGGCTGATATGACATCACCCGTTTCCCAAGACAAACTACGACTGAGAAGCACTGCACCAGTTGTCAGACGCACCTGCTCACCCTGAAAGAAGCTTTCCATCAGAGGATTCAAGCATCTACAGGGCAGGGCAGACACCAGTGTGAACGGGAAGGGCTGCAGTGGCCAGAAGCTCCTACACACCCACATCAGGGGTGCTGTTAGCCTTCAAGGGTGCAAGGAACAGTTGGTAGCTTCCTGTCTTGAGCACAGCTGGAAAGGTTCAGAGGCCCCTTCTGGATTTACATCATCAGGCCCCTGCCAAAATGCTGGACCTCTTTCCATCTTGAAAATCTCGAGCAGATTCTCTCACTGAGATCCCAGTGCCAATGGCTTTGAGCTCTTCTCGTAGACGAAACACTCCGGGCCAAGAAACGGCATCGACCATCTGGGGGAGAGCTGTCTTTCTTTTTGACAACTGTCGCAATGAAGAGAAAGCAACAGCCCTTGTCCTGGGGGAAGAGGAGGGAGACAGCCTCTGACAATTAACACGGGAAGATTTTTCAAGCCGGAATGCAGAGGCCTGGCGGAAAGTTTGGAAAGGCAGCAATGACAGATCTCCTCCACCTGACACAAGATAGTGGCTTTGCAGGGCCCGTCTGCCCTGATGCAGACTTGGGGAGCAGGGGGCAGTATATTTTACCCTCCTTGTCACCGACGGGGGGAGGAAGGCTGATATTCCTTTACTCCTTCTCTAAGCGTATTTTCGTAAGTGCCAGGTGATACTCAGTCTTGTGCAATTAGCAGGCCAGGGAGATGTTATAACCGCAGAGGGCCTCTGAGAGCATCCGGGCAGTCTTCCCAGCAGGCCTGCACTGGAAACTGGTGAGACGATCCCATAAAAAATAATATTCTGTAGTCAGATTCACCTGGGAACCTGGCATCCCACGCCTGGCTCCCAGCGGACGTCAGCATTTTAAAGGCTAGAAGATGCTGTTCAAAGTGCTTTGTGCAGTCCAGTATTTGCCAAAGGATTGGCTCTCAGAAGGCTGTTTACCTACAGCGGGCCTCAGAACTGCAGGTCCTGGGATCTGTAAGGCCTCTGGAGACTCATCCTCCCGTCTGATGAGGCAGAGCTGCCCAGCCATCAAGACCCTGCCTCAGGACAATCTTGGCCCAGGATCTTTCCCGATTCTGGTTGACCTCCAGGCCTCCGGATCCCAGGCATTGCTGCTCAGCCTGTACCTCCCAGGGCTGGGAGAGGAACAAACAGTTAGTGCGTGAGGCAAGGATGAGCTCAGCTCACGGCTGTGGGTGGCACCCAGCAGGGGCTCCAGAACCATTGGTTGCAAAGTAATGAGAATCATTGGTTGCAAAGCAAATGAGGGTGAGCTCAGGGCAGTGAGAGGCGCCCAGCAGGTGCCCAGGAATCACTGGTTACAAAGTAAACTGATCGCCATCGCCCTGATTTCAGTGCTCTGAAAGGTAACTGTTCAGATTTGGTTCCTGCTGCCTGAACAGAGCTTGGCTATGACCAGGCAGTAGTCGGGACGGCTGTCTCCGCCTCCCAGATGGGCCTGGACTTACGGATTTCCATGTCTGGCTACGCACCACCCAGCTGGAGCGAGAACCCCATCAGGTTGGTTTAGCCACAACCCTTGCCTCAGCATCTGATGACTCTCTCTATGTGAGCAACCCCTCATCCCCTGGCCTGCCTTCAGCAAGAGTCCCGCTGGGTCAGTGTAGTGAAGAATTTTCCTGCCCTCTCAGTAATTTGCACCTGCTGCCTCCCCCCAGTCCTGCTCCTTGGCTAGAAATCCCACCTTCCGTCTTGTGTTCAGATTTGAGCTCATCCCTCTCCCACTGCAGAACCCCCGACTCCTCCCCCCCACCCGACCCCTGCAGAGGCCTCTACCCCCATCATCACATCACGGTCCCATAGAGCCTGACTTACCGGTTTAAACAAGTGTCAGAATCATTTTGTACTTGGCACGCATGCTTCTGTTATGTGTAAAATAATTCATTGAACTTTCCCCAATTTTGGGCTATGATCAAGGGTCTATACTTAGTAGTAACAAGCCTGGATCTGTGGACTTTATACATATTGATTCACTGACTCCTCAACCCGCCCCCCCCAGCACCTCCCAGTACCACCCCCCCTCCAGCAAAATGAAAGTTATTGTTGCCCTCTTGTTGCAGATGAGATCACAGAGGCACAGAGAAATTGAGCGACTTTCCCACAGTCCCTCAGCCAAGCAAGGAGCTGAGCCGTAGACGCACAGCTGGACAGCCAAGCTTGAGCGCATTAGACACGGGCTGTGTGCCCCGCCCCGTCTGTGCACTGCAGTGGTGGTCCACGCAAGCTGTAGGGTGCACACAGCACCGCCATCATTTGTTAAAACAAACCACCAATGAAGGGGAAATACACAGTCCTGTAGGGGAGGAAAAAATCCTTTTCCTCCTACCCTTTGAGGTTCTTAGCCAGTGCTGTGACAAAAAGCAGATTACCCAGAGAAAAACACAGAAATGTGGCTCAGTTGGTTAAGCCTCCGACTTCAGCTCAGGTCGTGATCTCGCCATTTGTGAGTTCGAGCCCCTGGTTGGGCTCTGTGCTGACAGCTCAGAGCCTGGAGCCTGCTTCGGATTCTGTGTCTCCCTCTCTCTCTGCCCCTCCCCCATTCATGCTCTGTCTCTCTCTGTCAAAAATAAATACATATTAAAAAACAATTTTAAATAAATATTAAAAAATTAAAAAACAATTTATAAAAGAAAAACACAAACGTATCTCATATAAGAATTCTGGGATACGACAGCCTCCGTCAACAGCCTTCGTAAGGAAATGAAACACAGCTATGGGGTTGAACCTGAGCCTTTTCATACCAGGTCTGACAAAGAGTGGAAAGTCACCGGACAAAAGGGTGCGAGCTCAGGGCGGTGAACTGGGGCAAACTCAGCACAGGCTGTGCGTTCAGACGCCTCTCAGCATCTCCCCATCTTTTCAGAGATAAGGATGCTCCTTTCCTCTGGGCTCAGCGAGGTCACCTCTCCCAGGAGAGTCGTGAGCTGCTTCGGGGACAGGTCAGGGTCTCCTTCCCACACCTGCCATTTCTCAAGTTCCTTCAGCTTAAAACAACCCATTTGCCAAGCTGCCATATTTGGAGTAGTGTGTTCTGAGCCCCATCAGTCCACATTTTGAATAAACGAAGTAAAAACAGGCATAGTTAATCCATTTGCCCTGAAAGGCAGGTGTCCTCAAAGACCCACGAGGCACAGAAGCCCCAGACTGGCCCAGCAGCCCTGGACCCCAGGATCCTATTTCCTGATTCTTCCTTCGGGACCCCTTCACTCTGCGGTGTTCGAGGAGGATCCTCTCTCTCGTCTGTGACCCTGCCAGGTGTTGAGGAACAGCCCACAGGAGGGTGTCCATGTGGTGGGATGTGCCTGCTCCTTCCTTAGTCCTCCTCCAGGCCTCAGGGTCACTTTAGAAGGGTCTCCCTGTCTTCCTCCCGCCTCCAAGGTGGTTCCTTGATGTCCTCATGCTAACACTGAGAAAAAGTCTGATAACCCTCTCCCAGTTCGCTCATCTGGCAAACACCCCCGCGGAGAGGGACGGCCGCATGCTGTCTCAGACGTGGGTGCTAGCTTGCCATGGTCAACACAAAGGCACCGGTGACCCCACATCTGTCTGCAAAATGGGGCAGACTGTGGAGCATCTCAGAGCTGCCTGGGTGGATGGGGCGTGGGAGCAAGCAAAGGGGGGTTAAATCACCCCATGCCTGAAGGGGGGGAGTGAAAGGCCTTCTGTTCCTGGCGAATAAAACAGAACAAAACAGAAGCAAGCAAGGAAACAAACCCATTGGAGTTTTCTGTTTCACCCAGCAGTCTTTGGTGATCCTTAGGACCCAGCCACCTGGAGGAGGTTCTGAGTCTCAGCCTGAAGGATCCTGGTGCCAGGTCCTTGCAGCTTAAAGGAGTCAATGACCTAATTGGGGGACGGCGCTGCCCTGTCTGCCTCCCCCAGGGCTCTCCTGGCCGTACCAGTGGCCTGACCAGACAAGTCTTCTAAGCAAACACAGCTTCAAGAGCTGTCATTAGTGAGCCGTTCAAGAGCATCCTTCCAACTGATCTTTTAGGATCTGGCTTCCATCCCTGGATGAAAGTGAGCAGATATCTGTCTTTGGCCTTGGGGTCCCCAGGGCGATAATTAAGGTAGAGGTGCTGGGTTCTCTATCCTCCTTGAATTTCCGTCCTTGATCCCATGAGAACACTGAGCCCCCGCCCAAAATCTCTGTGCTGCTGTCTTTTCCGTCCTCCGCCAGCTGACGGTCATACGGTCACTACTGCGCCCACAGGTTATGAATCAGGGTCTGAAGGTGTGTCCCTCACCCCCTCGAATGTCAGCATCCGGCCATGTGTGGGTCCTGCCGTGGATGTGGGTGCCTTTTAAGCCCTCCCCTTCACCTTGGGAAGCTGTGCCCATCTAAACTCCCTGAAGACCCTGCCCCATCCCTCACTTATGCTCAGGAGCCGGTTGGGTCTTTGTGCTGCTGGAAAGCCATTATCATGCAATTCTGAGCCCTTCATCATTAGGTTGGCATGTGTCTGTCTCCTGGGAAGAGAGGCGTTAACTGTAGGTGCTGACATCTAACAGGCCAGGCCCCTGGACTGAAGGAGAGAAGGGAAATCTTCTCAAGGACCAGAATTCACTCACTGGCCCTGCAGGGACTTGGCTTCTTCCTGGGGCCATAGGGCTTTCTCAGCTCTGGGGACACGGGCACTGCAGCGAAATCTGTTGGGATGGAACCAAGCTTAGCCTGGGGGTATCTGTGGAAAATCCAGAAGGAAAGCATAGAAGGGCTTCCCCTCTGGGGTTTTAGGAACAAGCCTGCCCCTCCCCATGAACCAAAGACAAGTTCACATACTCCAAGCTCCTTCCACACCACTGTTTTTCCTCATTAAAATAGGAGGTGGAGTTTTGTTTGCCAGGAGCTAAGACTCCCACCAGCAGAGCTCCAAGGCCCCCACCCCCAGGTCCCCGGGGAAAAAGAGAGGCAGCCACAAACCAGCCCGAAACAGAGGCTTGGGGGACAGATGACAGGAAAAGCCTACCCCACCTGCCTTGCAGGAACCATAAAACGGAGCTCACAGAGACCCCGTCTCCTGTGCTGGAATCAGGATGTGGCTCTCTAGACGACCCCATCAATAGACATCCACTGGTAGAACCCCTGGTGGATGGCCTTAGACTCAGGCAAACACAGTATTCGCTGAGAAGTCAGCAAGGTCTCCTGCTCAGCCCATCACTTTGGGGGTGGGGGATGCTTGACCTTGGCTTTCCCATGTCCAGCACAGCCTATCTCGTGGGCCCGTTGGCTAGACTTTGTTTTCTCCTAAAGGAGGTTGGGTTTTCTCTCTCTTGTGGCAGGTGACCACTGTTGAGCTGCCTGCGTCGTCTGATGGCCTTGGGGTGGGAGCAGGAGGGAGAACCCTAGATGGAGACCTAGCCCCTCTTAGACCCCACGGATGGGACGGGTCTGCTACACCATCCGGGGAGTCCCAATGAAAGCTGTGTCAGCCCAGCATTATCCATATCAGTGCACGGAATGAAGGAAGGAAGGATGCTTTCTCCCTCCACCCCTGCCCTGCTCCCTGTCGATGGTTGACTTATCCTCTCACCACCTACCTGTCCAGTGAGCGAGGCCTCGGTGGGGACAGGCTGTGCTGGGCTCTGGGAAGTGTGAGTTAATTTTAGTTCAGTCCGAACTACTAATCAGCCATGTAATGAGCGTGGAAACAAAACCGTCAGGACCTGCTACTACGGATGTGTGGGTGTGTCTCACGCAGCACAAGACAGGGCCCCGAAGTCGGCTCCTGGGCAGACAGGTACCCACCGACCATCCCATTTACACAGAAGCAGTTCTGTGTGACCATCTCAGCATAAAGGCATCTGCCAGTGTCAGCATCTCACGCAGGGAGCACACGGCTGTGAGTCCTGGTTCCCCGATTCGCGGCTCTGACGCCTTACGCAAGCTCCTGGGCCTTCCTGAGTGCGGGTTTCTCCACGGGAAAACCAGGAATGACATGTGCCTGGATGTTGCCAGGGACCCAGTTCGGTAAGGGTGTGAAAATCCTCGTCCTGGGAAGACGGGCTCTGCGAAGCAGCTCCTTGCCCCCTGCTTATGTCTACTCGCCTGGCAGGGTTTGCATTTTGAGGCAGAAACTGCCCCCTCCTGCCCTCCAGCTTCAGCCTGGAAAAATGACCCCGTGCAGAGCTCGGGCACTGGCTTGAACTGCTGGCAGGAGGGTGAACCGAGCGCCAAAAGGTGTGGGATTTAATGTGCGAATGCGTACCTCGCGGAGGTTCATGGAGGCGGTCATGGGGAGACTTGCTTCCCGGCCGGCAGAGGAGTGGTGCCCGTACCTGGTGTCAGAAATGCTGGTGGGGAAGCTACAGGGGGTGGGGGGCTGCTTCCTCCAGCACCCTGAGCCTGCGGTGGGTGTCGTCCGGGCACGGAAGGGGCACAGGGCTAAGCAGGTGCAGCGGGGCCGTCCCCGGCCACCTTCCGCACACCCGGGCTGGCTCTCGCCGGGATCCTAAATCTTCTGCAAACTGGAGTCAGTGAAACCATAACCCAGGGACGTTTCCGAGAAATTGTTCTCTAGAATTAGCTGCAATATGGCTCTAATAAAGAGAACAGTCTATAAAACATTATCAGTTCTAATTGATAATTGGATTTTTTGTGTTGCCATAAGTAAGGCTAAAAGCTTCAGATATTGTGTTTAAATTTCTACTTTAAAAATCCGGGGAAACCCAGCCAGACTCTTCCATTACAGAGACAGAGAGAGAGGGAGGGACATTTGCATAATGTATATCAGAGACAAAACCGCGCGGACGGCAGGGGAGCACGGCTGTAGCAATCCAGGGCTCTTAACAAATTTCACTTCAATTTACTCTTGTCATTGACCTCACCCTCGGCCAACACACACTTAGTGAGCTGTTGTCTCCGTGTGTGACAGGCGTGGCCTGCTTTCCACAGGGTTAGCTCTGGATGGTGTCCTTGGGTCGAGAAAGGAGAAGGCTCCGCAAGGAAGCCTGTGGCTGCAGGAAGCCCTTCCAGAAGGCCCGGGCCCGCCTCTGGGCAGGTTGGTGCGAGCGGACAGGGCCACCGTGGAGGGCCCTCTGGGGAGAGCGTATCCCTCCTGGAATCCCAGCGCTGGAAGGGTCCCCAGGAGCGTCTGGCTCACCGCCCTCATTTGTGTGACAGAAATGTCCCCAGTGGTACTTGGGGACAGCGGGAGGAGGTCAATTAAGTCCCCAGAGGAGACAGCCAGCAGGGGGTCTGCTGGTGTCCCCGTGTCGGCAACCAGAGGAGAGGACGCACAGTCATTAAACAAAACATCGTCATCCAAGCTTCCTGGCAAAGATTCTCACAAGTTAAACATTCTACGCTGAAAGATAAATTCTCTGGGTTCAGGACGTGGTCTCTACTTCCTCCGTGTCAACACCGAGGAAGTGATGGCACCATTGGTGGCCCCTCCCAGGGCCAGCGGGTGTTCAGGGCGGGACGGGGAGGGTGGCCCAGACCCCAGAGCAGGAGCAGGTCTACCGGACAGATGTTCTCTGGAAAAGTGACGGCGGGCTCGGGGACGCAGTAAGGCTGGTGGTTAAGGGCTGACCTGACACAGCAGAACCCCCTTGAGGGGAAGCACGACCGTGCATGACCGCGCACGACCTTGCATGACCGCCCATGACCTTGTATGGCCGCGCAAGACCTTGCCTGACCTTGCACGACCACACACGACTGTGCATGGACGCACACAACCTTGCACGACCTCGCACGACCTCGCATGACCGCGCATGACCTTGCATGACCGCTCACGACCTTGTATGGCCGCGCACGACCTTGCCTGACCTTGCACAACCACACACGACCGTGCATGACTGCGCATGAACGCGCACGACTTTGCACGACCTCGCACGACCTCGCAGGACCACATGTTGTCTTGCATGACCACCCATAACCGTGCACGACCTTGCATGACTGCGCACAACCGTGCATGACCCCCCACAACCCCGGACAGGCCCCGCTGTGTCTTGAAATGCAGATTTCTCTGCTTGAGCTGGTGCGGGCGGAAGCCTGGTCGTGCAATACTGCCCAGTGAGTGGGGTCAGGGTGTGTCAGAATCTCTGCATCCCCGTGGTTGCGTGAGGGGACCCTGACCACCCCCCCACCACCCAGAGCCAGGTGAACATCGTGGCTTCCAGCATAGGAGGAGGACAGAGGTCACAAAAGAGGCGTGTGTGTCTGTGTGCGCGTGTGCGGGTCACATGACGCGTCTGTGTGTGCGTGTGCGGGTCATGTGACGCATCTGTGATGTGCGGGGCCGAGGTTTCCATGTGGTTGATGACGGCCCCTCTGTGCGCCCCTGACACTCTCCTTCTGGCATCTGAGTTCTGAAAGCATCTCGCTCAGCAGGGGAATCAGGAGGCTTGGGACGGGGGCCGGAGGTGCCCCGTGGACCCCACCCTGTCACACAGCGGCCCCAGCCAGCGTCACCAGGAGAGGCAGAGCCCACAGAGCCAGCCTAGTTCCCAGCAGGGTGGCACACGCCCTAAATTTGCCAAATTGCTACAAATCAGCCCACAATCACTCCTGTTTGCGTTCCAATTAGGGAGGAGGTGAGTTTTACCGACTAAACAATTCATCAACTGAAATTCCCCCGGAGAAACTTGTCTGATGCCAGGACTGTCACCTTCGGATGGAGTCCCAGCGCCTGTGGAGCCACAGGGCGTAAAGCCCTGGGGTTGGGGGTCTGGCTCCTGAAAACCTGGCCCTCACTGCCTGCGAGGTGGTTTGGAGAATCAAAGGACGTAACCTCGGGGAGAGCCACGTGCAGCCCCAAGAGGAGCCGCAGCCGGGTGGCATCCTGCTGGGTCCCTGAAGCCCAGACGGGGCTTCCCAGCCTGCTTGCCCACCTCCCCCCAACCCCGTGACCTTGCTCGCCCCAGACGGCGACCTTCTCTGCCACCGCTAAGCCCGGTCACGCCCGGCTGGCGGGTGCCCAGCGTGGTGCACAAACCAGTGCGGTAGAGGAAACACTGACGGGGTCAGGTAGGGTCACAGTGCACCTGCTAGAATGGACCTCAGGGTGGTCCGGCCTGTGCCTGCCCCCTGACACTGCTGGAACGAGGCACCACTTGCAGGGTGAGGCGGGGGGAGGGGTGGTGCTTAACAACAGAACCCACCCCCCCCCCCAGTCCGGGGACCCAGAGTCCAAGTCTAGCTGTGGGCACGGCTGGTTCCTCCCAAGGCTGATGGCATGTAGAAGCCTCACTTCTGCCTCATCCCCGCACGGCACTCGTGTCCCTGTGTGTCCCTGTGTGTCCCTGTGTCCACATTTCCCTCTTGTAAGGACACTAGTCACGTTGCACCAAGGCCCCAGCACCACCTTATCTTAACGAGGTCCGGCTGCAATGCTCGTATTTCCAGATGACGCCGCCTCCTGAGGTCCTGGGGGTTAGGACCCCACATAGGAGTTTGGGGGGCGCGACCCAGTGCACAGCACAGCCCCTGGCCCATGTGTACGTCCAGAATGGAGGAGCTTCAGGACGCAACTCTGAGAGCCGTCCTGTCCCTCAGTCTTGCAGACGGGTTCCCACAGGGAGCCTCCCTCTCCCCAAACACCTGTGCACACTTGTTGTGCCCCAGGGAACTTAAGGGGAGGACTGGGCAGAGTGTTGTGAACCCAGCCGGCCCCTCCCATCTTGGTGAGCTTTGGCAACTCACCGTGAAGGGGATGTGACTCCAGGGAGTTACACGCACATGAAACAGGGCCTGGTGGGCACCGGGACCTGCCTCCCGGCCCCTGGCAAGTTCCCCTCCTGGTGCCCCCCCTCCAGGTGCCTGTGGCGTTGTCCTCAGGCCCCTCTGTGCCGAGGGGGCGGCCCCGCTCACACTGTCTAGTTCCCCTTCACAGGACCCCTCCTCCAACGGTGACCTTGTACCAAGAGCTGCCTGAGCCTGGATGTGTTTTCTATCACCTCGGAGGGTTCAGGACCCAAAGTCAACGCCCCTGTCTCTGAGCTCTTTCCGGAGACTGGAACTGGGGCTCCATTCCTGCTGGCCGACGTCGGTAAGCCCCTGGGTGGCCCCGGGTGGCAGATGACGTGGGAGCGGCTCATGTTACTGTGGAGGGGGCTCCTGTCTTTCTCCTCATTCGGGAGCGGCCGTCCACATCAGACTAATGAGGAGGAGAGAGCGCGTGCGGTGAGAGCTCCTCTAATGGGTGTCCAGAGCAGCCAGCCCCCAAATGAACGGACTCTCCTGTTCTCATTCTATCTACTGAAAAAAAAAAAAAAAAAAAGACTCCCTTGAAACAAATGAAGAGTTGAAGGCAATTCGTCAAAAGACCATTAGCTGCAGACCTGTCTAGCAGGTGCTTCTCTGAGTACTTGCGCATAATTAATTAGCAGGCACAGCCTTACGGACCCAACATGAAAGTTGAAAACCCATTTTACCACATTTCATACTTTCTGCTTGGCCCCACCGTCAAGTGCTGACAGGTCTTGCACATGATGCCAGGCTGGCTAAGTTCCCATAGCGACGGACTTCCTCGGAGGACCACGGACTGGCTTCGTCCTCACTTCTGGGGTCCCCCCAGACGCTGTGGACGAGACACGCACGTGGGGTCCCGGCACTCTCCACGCCCGACAGTGTGTGCAAATGGCAGGTGAGCTGCTCAGAAAAAAAAAAAGTGATAGATGATTTGTAGTTACGGCCTTGGACTAAGCAAGAAAAATAGGCAAGGAGAAGGGAAAGAAAGAAGAGGAAGGGAGGGGGCAGGACAAGGAAGGAGCATCTCTTTTGACCTTCTTGCCAAGGAGAGACGGGGCTTGCTTTCTAGAGATCCGGTCTCCTCTACTCCCAAGGCAGTGGTCTTGCGAAGGGGATGATGGGGAAGGCTGGTGTGAGCTGTTTTGAGTGGCGAGCCCATCAGGCTTGTGTTATACTGGAAGGGAGGGCATTGGAGCCTGTGGCCAAGGGAAGGAAGAAACGGCCCAAACCTGGGACGTGCCGATGCCCCGAGACTAGAGAAATGAAACCCACATGGGGTGGGCTCCTTGAGGCATGGAGGGGACGGGATCCCCACAGCAGGTGCCTGAATATGCAGCCTCAGGGTCCCCTGTAAGATGCACAGTGGCTGAGCTCGGGCAGAAGAGACTCCTGGGAACGGGGCCTGAGCCAGGACAAGGAGAGCAGAGGCTTCCAGGCTCTAGGGGACACCAGAGAGGGCGAAAGAGGCAGCAGGAAAAAAGTGAACAGCGGTGGACTCGTCTCCAGTCTTGTGTCTGAAAGAGCTGGAAAGAAATGCGTCGTAGAAATGGCACATTTCTAATGGCACCTCACAGGCCACACCGATTCAGCATGGACGCTGAGCGCAGGTGTGGTGGCTGGTAAAATCGTGCGTATGAGAAACTGGGGGGACAGAGCCCCTATGGGTGCACAGTGCTCACACCTTGCCGAGACAGATCCACAGGCTTCGTGCCTTTCATGCCTTTAGTCAGTGTGGCGGATCTGGGGCTGCACCCCTGCTCTCACACAGCAGCACTGAGGCTCGGAGAGGCAAAACGACTTGTCAAAAGTCTCACAGGTGGTCGGAGATTATCTTCCTTTCGAGAATAATTCAGCACTGGCTCAAAATAGAAGGATCTTTGGGAAGTCTCATAAAAGAAGGACTAAAACTTCAGGCACTGGGGGTTGTGGCTTAAATCCTGGCTCTCCTCTGAGCTAGTGGCATGAGCCACAGATGCACTTCACCTGTGTTTCCTCATCAGGAAAGTGGGGATGGGACTGGGGTCTCCCTCCCGGAGCTGGGCAGTTGAGAATGACACAGCCATGTGGGGCAGAGGACAGAGCCCGTGCGTGGGTGCAGGCTCATGGCCGGGCTGGTGTCGATTTAGTGAGACTCCCATGACACACCCCATACTCTGAGACATGATGGAAATTCCTCCCCCAGATCACGTTCCTATACCTCCCCACCCACCTACAACTTCTTCAACCTAATGAGAGATCTTATCATTGTTCCTGTAGCGGTCAGTTTGCTAAGCCGTAGGACCCAGTGATTCAACCCAACACGAAGCCCAGTGCTACTATGAAGAAACTCCGTAGATGTGGTTCATATCTATAGTGAGCTGGCTCTCAGTAAGAGATCACCCTTGATGATCTGGGTGGGCCTGGTCTAATCAGTTGAAGGGCCTTCAGAGTAGAGCTGAGCTTTCCCTTGCTGATGGCCTGTCTTGTGGGTTCTGGACTTGCTCTGTCAGTCCCAGCACTGGGGAAGCCAATTCCTTGGGGAAGAAAGCTCTTTCTCTGTGTATATCCAGATGCCTGTCTTTCTAGAGCTATATTCACCATCCTATATCTTTACATCTATCGATATAGATCAGTATTCCAGATCAATACATATCTATCACATAGATATGTATCTATATCTCACATATCCTTAATCTATAGCTATGCATACATCCACAGACACGTAGAACTGGAGATATCTGTACAGATACAGACGCAGACATGTAACATGGTTGCAGACAGAGACGGAGAGGAGCAGGACTGGGTGTGGACAGAGCTGTAGATACAGGCCTGTCACTGGCTCCGTGCCCCGAAAGGACCCCACGGAGCAGCTCGTCAGTCAGCAGACGTTGTCAGTAAGCTTTTGCCAGCTCAGGGATCGGAAAGAACCCCCTTCAGATCCTCATTATTCTCTGCTCTCCTGCCTTGGCAGTGCTCTTTTTCCCGCTGAAGGTGGGATCCTGTCTGGAAAGAAGCTCCTGGACGTCGCCGAGTCAGCAAGTGACCACGGCACGCCCAGCCGCGCTCGAAAGCTGAGACCCATGTGGGCGTGGTTGCTGTGGCGGCCACTCGAACGGAGCTTCCTGAGCCAGAGAGGAGCGCCTTCTCTTGGGCGACCCACTTCGATCGTAAGCATGCTTCCACGTCAAGCCGTTTCATCAGAACCGCGGCCTGTTTCCTGTGCGTGCCGCGGGAGGCAGGCACTTGGCCCGTGTTTATAAACACGCATTAATCAGGGGCCCAGGGCTTCCTAATTGCCATCCATCTCTGCAACCTCACAACGAACACAGTTTTCTTCCACATTATTTTACATCTGAAAAGGCTTGTCAAGGCCTCACACGTCTCGGTGACGTATACGGGCCAAGACGAGTAAACACGCACGGTCGTTACTGTGAATTCTAATCTCACGGCGCATCGTGCCACAGAACGCGGAGTGACGAGAGCACAGGTGAGCATGTCTGGATGCTTAGGCGGTGAATGGGGGATCATCAGATATGAAATGCCTGCCTGATTAACAATTACAGAATCTACTATCCCACGGCGCCTGTCCGCCACTCTTAATCAGCGCCTTCTGTGCCGCGACACGCGTCTGGCCTGACGTGGCTGTGGCCTCCTTACGCTCAGGCTCCTCAGGATCACACTCGGCCACGTGATGTTTTTCGAGGCCGGTCTAGTGGCCCGCGAGTTTCTGCTGCCACCGTAACTCCACCCGCGGGCGCACCGAAGCCCTTCCTTCAGGGAACAGATGAGCCTGCTTTCCGCGGCTGGCGCGGCACAGGCTGAGCGTGTTTTCAAAGTGTGGGAGTGACGCGCTGGGGCGGGACGTCATTTTTGTGACGGACGAGTACAGGCTGGGGCATAGCAAGCATGTGAATCTCGGGGAGAGCTAACTTGGGGAAACACGATCGCAAGCCACCCGCTCTTGTCCATGTTTGACATCTGTCGGAGGAGACGGTTTGTTGCTCACTGACGGTAGCCCTTGAATGATTATCGACGACGGGGATGAGCACCACAGGACTCTCCTGTCTGCAGAGACCTCTCACTTACGTTACCTGAGCCGTCCTGGTCCGTCCCACAGGTGGGGAGAAGAGGAGGAGGAGGAGGAGGAGGAGGAGGAGGAGGAGGAAGACAAGAATGGTGCCAGTCCCAGCTGACCAGCAGGTGGCAGTCTGACGGGGGGCTTGGGGGGCTTGCGTGCTGGCCTCAGTTGCATTAACAGCCCAAGAGGTGATTTGACTACCCCCCAACCCGTCTCTTGGCTGTGGAAAGGGAGGCTCGGGGAGTTTAACCAGCCTGCCCAAGACCCCACAGACACTTAAGGCTAGGCTTAAAAGCAGCAAAGGGGGAACGACCTCTATCCTTAGGAGAGTGCAGGTGTGTGAGGGACTGTCCTGCAGATGGGAGATGGGGTCATGGGGCCAAGAACCACAGGGAAGATTTACTGAAAGGCAATCAGCACATTTATCTGGGGGGGGGGGGCGGTGACCACGACCTTTTTGTAGAGCGGGGGGAGCTGACTACACCTGGGGCCATGTTGTCACAGCAGCACTTGGTGACCCTGGGAAGGGATTACTTGTATGGCTTCTTCCGCAGTCTGGTCTAATTTAGAGGCCTAACTAACCCTCCTTTCCTCATACTGAAGCCCTCCATGGGGATAGACTTTAAGGTTAATATGAAAAGAGCGTTTGGAACAGAGGCTGTGAATTGACCACGGTCGGGAGCCCTGACAGAGTGCTTGTACCCAGGAAGGCCCAGGGGTAGCGCTCTGCTTAAAAAGTGGGTGGCTGTGGGCGCCTGGGGGACTCAGTCAGTTAAGCACCTGCGCCTCAGCAATCAGCCCAGATAAGTCCTCTGCTCGCCCGATGACATGGGCCGGTGGCTAACATTCACTGGTCTCTCACTATGTACCATACACTGCCCTGAACACTCTGTCAGCATGACCCTAAGCCTCATATTTACTCTATGCAGTAGACACCATCCTGTTTTTAAAGATGTAGCCCAGAGAGGTTCAGTAACTAGCTCAAGGTTGCAGAGCTGGGAGGGGAATCCAGGAAGTCCCTTGAAACTTGAGTTCTTGACCCCCCCCCCCCCCCCGCAGTTCCAGCGAGTTAGTGAACGGCAAGATTCTAGCTCCCACCTACAGAATAGAGTCTCATTCTTCCCGCTCATCTCACAGGAGAGGCGGTGAGGCTACAGTTGGCTCATCCCTGCTGCCATGAGGAGGGAAGAGCTGGCACTCCCTGCTTGGAACCACGGGTGGGAAAGCAGAGCTAAGTGATGGAAGTTCTGAGAGCTTTTGTTTGTGTCTTGGTTATAATTCTGTCTAGAGCTGAATTCATCCCAAGATGTGCAGTTGCACGAGCCAATAAATCCCCATTTTTGCTTAAGACAGTTTCTATCAAGTTTTGTCACTTTCAATAGAAAGTATCTTAACTGATTCAATATTCTCTCATTTTTCGCAACTTAAATACCACGTGAAAGCTAAAGATGAAGTTGGCCTCTTTCTTCCTCAAGATAGAAGCTGAAAACAGGGGGAAAGTGGAACAAGGCATTCAGCATCTTGGGGCTGGCTCTGTGATGACAGTCAGGCGTGCTGTCCTTGTCCGGCAATCCTTGGACTCGGACTACGCATTTTCCTCTGACGTCGGCTTTGGGCCCCCCCACCCCAACTTTCGGCAGGTGCAGGAAGTGGGCCGCCACTCCACACAATCCCTCGTTGGAATCCACCACTCCCCTAAAGGGCACACATTCAGATTTCAGAGGAAATTTACTTTGATACATTTTCAAACTTCAGACGCAAATATCAGCAGGAGCCTGGAACATAACACGAGGTGTGTGCGTGTGAGATAGCTGTGCTCTTTACCGACAGTGGGCACACCGCCTTTTCAACTATAAACGAGAAAAAACAAGATGCTGCAGTGAGTGAGCCCTACCCACGGGGGACCAGGCATCTAGTGCTGCTTGTTATTAAATTATTATTGCTTACGCATGCTCCTGACAACATGATATGCCTCCAAACGGCTTCATCCACAGCTGATTAATGTGTTTTCGAATTTTCCTCCAACTATCAACATGGAGGAGTTGATTAGCTCATTAAAATTTTTCCTCTTCTTTCAGAGTCCAAGAAAATCACATTTGCCGTAATTCATTGATTTAAATAGAGACAGTTGCCCTCCAATAAGTCCTAATTTCACACAGAAAAATAATCTGAAAAGTTATTTATCTTAATGTCAGTTGAGGCTAGCTAATTAGACATAACTTCAGTGGTTTGTACTTATTGAACACTGGGCCCATGGACCCTGTGATGGTGTTTATGGATTTGAAAGTGTTTTGAGGAAAAAGAAGTGGAAAGGAGTCGGGAATTTGGGTCCTGGCTGGTCCTTCTCCCCACCTTGTTCTTCAGTTTGTGATGGTGTCTCTTTCTTCTTTCTTCTTCTGTTCCTGCCAATGAAGTGGCCACATCCTTACCAGGGCAGCATTCTCAGTGGTCACAATTAAGGAACACTCACTGTAACTGGTCCCGCATGCCCACTTTTCATGCCAGGCAGGGTTCTGGGCTCTACACATGTAGCCGCACATCTCATCCTTCAGCAAACCTTTCCTCCTGACTGTGGAGGAAACAGAAGCCCCAGGGGATGCTGTCACTCAGCTCAAATCCCACAACCAACCAGTAAGTGACAAGCCAGGATTCAGACCTGCATTTGCTTCCTCACATGCATGTTGTTGGCTCCTCTCTGATTAGAACATGGGTTGTAGAGGTGCCTGGGGGACCCAGTCGGTTAGACATCCGACTTTGGCTCAGGTCAGGATCTCACAGTTTGTGGGTTCAAGTTCCGTATTGGGCTCTGTGCTGACAGCTCGGAATCTGGAGCCTGCTTTGGATTCTGTGTCTCCCTCTCTCTCTCCCCCTCCCCCACATGCTCTCTCTCTCTCTCTCTCTCTCTCTCTCGCTCTTGCTCTCTCTCTCTCTCTCTCTCTCTCAAAAATAAATAAACATTAAAAATTTTTAAAAAAGAACACGGATTAGAGTTAAGGGCCAACCACACACACAGAACCCGGTGCTGGCATCGCTGGGCAAGTCGCTTGAGCCTGAGTGTCAAGGACGACAGTGTCTAGTTCATGGGGCTGTTGGCAATGCTGGGAACTCGTGTATTCAGAAGGTGTCTGGAGTGGGGAAAGCTCTCCAGATATGGAACCATACACATGAACGTGATGGAAAATTGCTCTTGTGATTAGGATACATTAGACAGCCAAGATGAAGGCATTCTGCAGGTGCCATTAAGGTCTCCAAGCAGCTGGCTTCTTTTTTTTTTTTAATTTTTTTTAACATTTATTTATTTTTGAGACAGAGAGGGAGAGAGCATGAACAGGGGAGGGTCAGAGAAAGAGGGAGACAGAGAATCTGAAACAGGCTCCAGGCTCTGAGCTGTCAGCACAGAGCCCAACGCAGGGCTTGAACCCACGGACCGTGAGATCGTGACCTGAGCCGAAGTCGGACGCTTAACCGACTGAGCCACCCAGGCGCCCCTACAAGCAGCTGGCTTCAAGTCACTCCAAAGGGAGGCTATCCTGGGTGGACCTGTGTTATAGACAGATAGATAAATAGATGCATGGAGAGAAAGACAGAAGCAGAGAGAGTTTGTTATATCTTGTATTAGTTTTCTACTGCCGTGTAACAAAATACCACAAATTGGTGGCTTAAAAAACTGCAAACCTGTTATCTGATAGTTTTCTTGCTTTGACAGTCTGGGTGGGCTTGGCTGAGCTCTCTGCTCAGGGTGTGACCAGGCTGAAATCAAGGTGCCAGCCAAGGCTATGTCTCTTCTGGGACCAGAGTTCTTTCTAAGCCCACGGGTTGGTGAAACTCTGTTTCTTGCAATGGCAGGACTGAGGCCCTCGGAGTCTAGAGGTTGTCCACTGTTCCCTGCCACGTGGTCCCCTTCATAGCACGCAGCTTGCTTGTTTCCAGGCTGGGGGCGGGGCACCTGCTGTTTCTGATCTCATTCAAGGAGTCACCTGATTAAGGCAGGCTCACCCAGGACCATCTCCTGATGGATTGACTCAAAGTCAACTGCTTTGGACCTTAATTCCATCTTCAACGTCTTCACCTTTTGTCATATGACGTAATCTGACCCTTCATGGCAGTGATAGTTCATCACATTCATAAATTTTGCCCACATTCAAGGGAAAGGGATATACAGATTGTACACCACACTGTGGAAACCGTGGGGACCATCTTAGAATTCTGCCTACCACTTGTTGGGAAAAAAATTCAAGTTCATTTTTTTCACGTTTTTATGTCTTTCTACATGTATTTTGGAATTATAAAAGTTTTCAAAAGCGTTCATAAAGATATTGCTACCAGTACACCATGAGAAAGACTGAAAAAATGGTTCATTTTCAATGATAATTTATTTAAATCCAGGTTAGTTAACATACAGCATAGAATTGGTTTCAGGAGTAGAACCCAGCGACTCATGTCTTACGTGTGACATCCAATGTTCATCCCAACAGGTGCCCTCCTTAGTGTCCATCACCCCCCACCCACCCCCCCTCCAGCAACCCTCAGTCTGTTCTTTGTATTTAAGAGTCTCTTATGGTTTGCCTTCCTGGTTTTATCTTATTTTCCCTTCCCTTCCCCTATGTTCGTGTGTTGAGTTTCTCAAATTCCACATATGAGGGAAATCATATATTTGTCTTTCTCTGACTTATTTCACGTAGCACATAATACACTCCAGTTCCATCCACGCTGTTGCAAATGGCAAGATTTCGTTCTTTTTGATTGCCAAGTAATATTCCATTTTAGAAATATACATCTTCTTTACCTCTGATGATTTCTAGCTCTGATGGTTTCCAGTATCATTTGGTTAAACACTCGAGGCCTCCATATGCTCATCTATGAAAAGAGAGTAATTATCTTCCCTTCCTATCAAGCTCATGGGGGTTGCTTTTGGTTGCAAGGAACTAAAAAGGAGAAAAAAAAACTAAAGAAGAAAAAAAAACTCAGATTATATAGCAATTAAGAAAATCCAGAAATTACTGTTTTTCAGGCATGGCTTGATCAAGGACCAGCTCCACTTCCTTATAATAATCTTAACTTTCCCGTTCTCTGTGCAAACACTGGCTTTCCCCCATGGAGGGGAAGTTACTGCAGGAGGTCTGGGGGCACAGCTGACTGTCCACAGTACAAGTTCATCCTCCTCCCCCAACCATCAAGCAGCAGAATGCCTCGTCACCCAGTTCACTCATGCCTGGGCCAGGGCATTGCCCATTCCCGAGCTCACGTCTGTGGTCAAGTGAGTGGGATCTCCCAGCTTGACCTGGACTATTGAAAGCCTGCTCCTGAGCCCCGAGCCAAGAGTGAAATAAATCCTGCCCAACCCAGAGCTGCTGCAGAATGGGGAGACTTCAGTGGTTGCCTGAGGGGTTGTCTCCATAGTGTCACAAAAACGTTGCTGAATTAACAGATTCATCAGGTCCTCCACCAGTCACCAAGCTATATTCGGTGCTGGGCTGGGTGCTGGGGTAGAAATGAAAGACACAACCCCTGCCCTCCAGGAACTCACCACGTTCTGGGAGACAAGCCACCGCCAGATAATTCTAATCAAGCATGAGCTCACATGGGGAGGCATATCACATGAAATCCTCCCTAACCTGGGACACGTGAGGTTAGTAGGGGGAGGGGTGGGTTTGTGGCTCCGCAGAGGGAGGGAAGAAAGGTAGTCCAGACCCTCCCCACTCTGTCAGCCATGCATCTGCGGGTGGCCATCAGGATTCAGACCCACTTCCTGTCAAAAGTCTATATGAATTATCTAAGCTGTGTATCAAACGGCCACACACTTGGCAGCTTAGAATACCATCTGTTGATGATCTCGGGGTGTCCAGAGGTCAGGAGTCTGGGCTCTCGCCTCAGTGGTTCACAAGACTGGACTCAAAGCTGGGTGGGACCGTTTTCTGGGGCTCTTCTTCAGGCTCATGTCGTACTGGCAGAATTCAATTTCTTGCTGTCGCAGGACTGAAGTCCTTGCTTTCTTGCTGACTCATGGCCAGGAGCTGCTCTCTGGTGGCTCAAGCCATGGCAGTGTCCTCTGTTAAGGCCAACAGGAGAGCATCTCTGTGGCTTTGGGTCTCTCTGACTCCTTTCTCTGATCTAGACCTTCTTTTCAAAGGGCTCACCTGATTAGGCCAGGCCCACCCACACAAGGGAGGGAATTATACAGGGTATGCAAACCAGAAGCCAGGATTCCTGAGGGCCATCTTCAAATTCTGCCTGACATAAAGTCCCACCCTGCTGGCAAAGGAAAACCTCTAGAGTAAATGGAGGTTTAAAACTACCCGAGTAATTCTTTTTAAAGGAGAAATTTTCTGGAGGCCACATTCATGGGTGGCAATGAAGCAGCAGACTGAAAGCTGGAATGATCTACTCACTAGAAAGACTGGGGGGTGGGATGGGGGAGCACCATGGTGGCCCCGGGCTGACTCCAGCCAGCCAAGGGCAGCTCAGCACAGTCCTGCTGCAATGGATGTGTGAGGTCCTTTTTTGTATGGACCCCCTGCTCCCACACTATGCACCTTCTGCAAGATCCACACAAACCACCTGCTTGGGAAGCCCCCTGAACCCACCTGCCATCCTTCTATCCCATGTCTGCAGATGGGCAGGACGTGCCCTGGGGTCTCGCTGCTGATTTAAAAGGGCAAGCTGGTGCCCAGCTGGCTTGGTGGAGCCCCGTGCCCCAAAGAAACCCTGCTGAGGTCAGGAGATGTCGCCCTGTGGAATCAGTGTCCAACCCGTTGCCACTAGCCCGAGTCCAGGAGACAATCAGCTGACTGATAAGCCCCACTCAGATCAACCTGGGTAATTTCCACGCTCCCTTCTCTGCTGCAGTTTGCAAAGAGAGGCTCCCAATTTGTGGGAGGCAGAGGAAGCATGGGGAGAGGATCAAAGGGGTCCTTCCTCTCCCTTCATTAAAAATGACACCTCTCGTTCATTGTGAAGGGAATGGGGGCTGTCTTGAGGTTCCTATCCTGACACTTGGAGATTTTTGTCTGTTCAGACCTTGAAAAATATGCAAATGCCCTGCATAGAACCAGGCACACTCCTTTTTTTTTTTAATGGATTGGTTCTGATGAAGACTGATTTTGCTCAAAAGTAGCTGGTTTTCCGAAGCTCAGAGTCTATTATCATTCTTCTGCCTTAAATGAGTTTCTGCCATATTTCAAACCTCTGCTGAGGGAGATTGCAGGTGGGAAAGGCTTATTACAACAAATTACCTTGACATCAGCTCTTTTCATAACATTAGCTCCTTACTAAGAGTTCACCTCAGCCCCAGGTGAGCCACTCGGGCTCCAGAGCAGGAAGAAGATACCGTGTCTCAGACGCTCAGTGTCCCCGACTCAGCGGTTTCAGACTTGGTTGAAGTAACGCACCCTCTGTCCCCCGAGCACAGCAGATTGTCGACTTTCAAAAGGAACTCTTTTGAATAGTAACATGCACTTGTGCGTCCACACATGCTGTATACAACATACATGTGTGTGCACGCTCTATACCTGTGTTCACTCCGTCTGAACCCCTGGGATCAAAAGTAGTGGGCACATCTGGCCGCCACAGAGAAGCCACCAAGTCCTACTCTTCTTAGAGGGAAGCCGACTGTCACCCAGCAAACATCCTTCCTCCTTTCTTCCTTCCTTCTCTTCTTTTTCCATTCTACTTGTATCAGCCAGGAGAGACGAGGTTAGCCCCCTGTAACAAGCATCCCCAAAGCTCAGTACTTCAGCGTAACCAGAGTTATTCCTCATTCACTCAAGGTCCTTGCAGGTGGACAGGACACCTGTGATGAGTGTCATTCCTTGAGAATGGAGACTGGAGAGGCTTTATGACGGCCCTGCTCCCGCTATCACGCCACAGATGATCGAGGATGTGCTGAACGCACACGGCTTTGGGACTGTCAGAGTTAACATGCCCTTTTTGCCCACACTGCACTGCGCTGACCGAATCACGTCCCACGGCCAACCCTAACTTGAACAGTGAGGGAGCGGTGGTTCCTCTGTGTGTGCAGAAGAACCAGAGAAGCTTGGTGAATAGTGCGAATCCCTACCGTACCTCTCACATGAGTGACCATGGCAGCCACAAGAAAGCACCCCCGGCCGGGGGTGTAAGCACCAGAGAAACATATTCTCCCAGTTCTGGAGGCTGGAGAGCCAAGATCAAGGTGTTGGCAAGTTGCTTCCTTCTGAGTCTGTGAGGGACAATCTGTTCCAGGCTCCTCACGGCCTTTGCAGCCCAAGAAAGCCAGGCAGGCACCAGGGAGAATCAAGAGTCATCAGTAGAGCATGACTTTGGAAGTATGTGTGCTTGGGGAAATCTCTCAACTGTTCAAGCCCTCTGTTTTCCTTATCTATGAATAAGCGATAAAAATACTACCCTTTGGGGTCCTCAAGAGAGCAAAACTAAAATAAAGCATGGAGAGTACCCAGTCTACTGTGAGCAGGAAGGGTGATGGGCATCCTTGGCCCCACCAGGGATGGCTCTGTGAGTGTATAGGCTGCACCCTTGCTTAGAAGGGTCCGAGTTTGGTTTATTCTCTTGCCATTTTGAAATTCTTTCTTTAACGTTTATTTATTTTTGAGAGTGAGAGTGCACATGGGGGAGGAGCAGAGAGGGAGGGGGGACAGAGGATCCAAAGTGGGGTCTGTGCTGATAGTGCAGAGCCCGATGCGGGGCTCAAACCCATGAACCGTGAGATCATGACCTAAGCTGAAATCAAGAGTCAGAGGCTCAACTGGCTGAGCCACCCAGGCGTCCCTAGAAATTCTTAATGATTTATGAACAGAGGCTCCCACATTTTCCTTTTGTCCTGAGCCTTCCACATTATGAAGCCACTTCTATACCAGTAAATGGGCTCCTGAGTAAACATGGATTTCTTGTTTGCCTATGTAGGGAAGACTCTAGGGAGAGGAGACAAGAACCCAATAATGAGAAGAGGAGGAAATGCCCACGTACCCAAAGGATACTTCATCATGGCTGGCAGTCCCTAAGGATGGATGTGCCGACTGGTGGCATGAGGGAGGGATTGGCAGGTGCACTAGGAGAAGAGACCACTCAGTGCTCCTGTCACAGGGGACATTGTGCCCTACTATGGAATCCGGTGCATTGGTGCAGAGCTGAGCTCTGGGAACTCAATGTCTTGATTGCATATCACCCTCAGGACAGACTGGCTAGTTGGCATTATAACCCCAAATTTATAGACGGGAAATTGAGACTCAGCAATTAACCCAGCCCAGGGTCAAGCAGCTGGCAGCTGGGTCAGAGCACGACTCCCTGGGCTGCAGTGTCTTTCGGTTTTCTCAAGGCCAAGATGTCGAATGTTCCAAGACCACAGCTAGGCGGTAAATAATGCATGTGTGGAAGAGTCCTACCTTCACACAATGTTGAACAAAACTGCTCTCAGATGTCACTGAGGATATTTTCAAGTAAATAAAATAATGGGAAAGTTAGGAGAAGAAATGGAAGAGTCAGGAATCTTGAACAACAAGAGGGACTCACAAGAACAAATTATGTCACACATTCTTTATTGCTTGTTTCCTCCCAGTAGGATTTAAAAAAAAGATGATTAGACACAGTTGGTGCTATATATTTAGACTCATAAAATGTTTGATAGCATCTTGTGGAATTTTTACTGGTAGAATTATTTAAATTGGCTAGGATCAGAACATTGTCACAAAGATTGAAGGCTGGATTACTGCCGGTGAATACAGGGTCATAATAAATGGCAAAGAGAGAACATTTGAAGACTGGTGTTCTGGGGCTTGCAGAAATTCCATGTTTTAATTAACTTCTCCATCAGCAATTAAAATAAGTAAATCTGGCTCTCTGGAAAAGGGGGCCATAGTGGATGCACTTGGAAACAGATATAGTCCAAACATCAACAGATGCAGTCCACACATCAACCACTACCACCATCACCAACACCAATACCAATACAACATCAACCACCGTCACCACCTCCACCATCACCACCTCCACCACCACCACAACGACCATCATCACCACCACCACTACCACCACCACCAGTACATCAACCACCTTCACCACCTCCACCACCACCAACACCATGACCATCATTATTACCATGATCACCACCACGACCACCACCACCACCATCATCACCACCATGACCATCATCACCATCATCACCACCACCAACAACAGTACTTCAACGACCATCACCACCTCCACCATGACCACCCCAACCACGACCACCACCACCATCACCACCACCATCACCCACCACCACCTCCACCACCACCACTATTACAACCACCATGACCATCATCACCATCATCACCACCACCACCACCAACAACAACAGTACATCAACCACCATCACCACCTCCACCATCACCACCACCATGACCATCATCACCACCACCACCACCAACAACAACAGTACATCAACCACCGTCACCACCTCCACCACCACAACCACGACCACCACCATCACCAGCACCATCACCCACCACCACCTCCACCACCACCACTATCACGACCACCATGACCATCATCACCATCATCACCACCACCACCACCAACAACAACAGTACATCAACCACCATCACCACCTCCACCATCACCACCACCATGACCATCATCACCATCACCACCACCAACAACAGTACATCAGCCACCGTCACCACCTCCACCACCACAACCACGACCACCACCATCACCAGCACCATGACCACCATCATTACCACCAATACCACCACCACCAGTACATCAACCACCACCAGCACCACCATGACCATCATCACCATCATCACCACCACCACCAACAACAGTACATCAACCACTGTCACCACTTCCACCATCACCACCACAACCATGACCACCACCATCACCACCACCATGACCATCATTATTACCATCACCACCACCATGACCACCACCACCTCCACCACCACCACTATCACGACCACCATGACCATCATCACCATCACCACCAACAACAACAACAGTACATCAACCACCGTCACCACCTCCACCACCACAACCACGACCACCACCATCACCAGCACCATGACCATCATCACCATCACCACCACCACCAACAACAACAGTATATCAACCACTATCACCACCATCCCTGCCACTATTACAACCGCACAACTGCCGGCACCACCAACACCAATGCAACGGTACCCATAACTACCACCGTCACCACCACAACGGCAACAACAAAGTCAACAACTGTAACCATCACTGCCACCACCACCACACCAACAATAACCACAGCAAGAAGCCTGGTTTGGAAATTAGGATGTACCTGGGCAGAGACCACTGTGGTTGGGGTGTGTTCTGCCTTTGACTGTGACTCCTGGCAGAATGGACTCCAGCCTGTGACTGTCAGGCCATGGGGGAGGGCTGATCCAGTCTCATCTCGATCCCCGGGCTTATTCCACGACCGACTCACAAACCCCTTGAAAGCAAGGACTTTGCTGGCCTCTTTATTTTTGTAATGCCAGCATTCGGCATGAAGCAGGTGCTCCAGACATATTTCTGAGGTAATGAACACTGAGAAAAGATGAAAAGGGGTTTTGCAAGTGGAAATGCCCAGACAAGTAGCCTCTTCACTCCAAGGTTGCCCTGGTAGCCGATCTGTGGTGATGAGGGGGCTCTGCGGAGGCTGATACCCACCTTTCCCCCAGGCACACCAGCATCAGTAACATCTGAGCTCCCTAGAACATGGCATGGTTTACAAAGCACTTCCTGCAGTGCTCAGAGTTCTGATCCTCAGAGCACCTGGAGGGGGTACGTGGGCCTGGCGTCCTCAACACCTTGCTCTGCTCACCAGAAGGGACACGCAGAGAGGGGACTGGCATGGCCGGGTCCCGGGGAGCCAGTGGGGAGGTGGGGTCCAGCCTTATCTCCCTTCTCCGTCTCTCACATCCCCTCTGAGAGCTCATGTCACAGGGACATCAGCTTCAGACCTCAGTTGCCCTTCTGTATCTGTTAGCTCCTCCCAGCTTCCTTACTGAAATCATTGGTGGGTTTCTCAAAGTTTGCATTGTGGGGTGTTTATAGGACCCACAGGAAACATTGTAAGTGCTATCGTGAGCTGCTCCAACGTTCCCCATTGTGTTCTCCCTCTTGTCTGGGGACGTTGCAGCGACCACAGAGGTGTGGCTGAGGGGCGGCTGAATCAGGGACCCCCTGGGGGTGGTTTGGGCTCATGGGATGTCTGGCTTGGCCACGGCTTCTAGAAAGCACCTGATGCCCGTGTGCCCGCTCACCAAGAGTTGTGAGTTAGAACTGCATCTGTCAGGTGCAAATGTGTAGGTTTTATGCGTGCAGGTTTTATGCGTGCCGAGATCCCGGATCAATCTTGGCATATCCAGTGCCTTTTGCCTTCACCAAGTATAAAACTTTTAGCTGAAGAAACACCACGTTTCTGACTTGCCACCAGGTGCGGTGAAACGTCTCGATGCAAGAAATGTTTCAGTGACAAAACTATACAAATTCATCAATGATTCAACCTATATTGCGTGGGGTCATTTGATTACACAGGGACACAGCTCAGCACTGAGACCCACTGGTTTCTGACTAATTTTTATGCCTCTTTCACAATTATGCATGACACCCAAACTTCAAATATGAGGGCAAGTAGTCTAAATGAAGCCAAAACTGTAGACCGAAAGGAAGCGTATTTGTCAGCCTTTTAGTATTTCCAAGGCATTATGATTTTTTTCTCCTTTTAAATATCCATCCCGTAGTCTAAGTTTGTATATGTTTATATTTAGCTATATTATATTCACTTTGCATTTATGTGTATTTTAAATATAAGAGGGCCCGAAAACTGTGTATGTTTCTTGCACCACCAGACTTGGGTTCGCCTGGTCAGGTTCTGGCTTTGCTCTCTAGGAGCTCCCCGGGAGGTCCCCGTCCACTGTCCACGGCCTTGCTTCACCTCTGGGCTCCCCTGTGCATCTGGGCAGGGGCTGAAGTATGCCTTCCTCAAAGGCTGAAGCTTCGGGGAGAGAGGGCTTGCTTTTTAAGGTCCACACGGTCACGGCGTTTGCAAGCAAAGCTTGCCTTCTATTTGGCAAACCAGCGTCCTCGTGGTCCCGGAGGCTTGCACTTATGTTCCGGGCCTGAGTAACCACAAAGTCCTTCATGCGTGAGGCTTAAGGCTACAGCTCTTTTTGGTTTGGGGGCCTCTGGGTTTGGCTCATCTTCTCAGCAACGGCTTCTCTGAGACCATCGGAAGCAATAGATTTGGGTGGGAGGTCCCACCTTCATCTGCCCACTGCCCGCTGGACTGGCTCTGCCATCTGACCAGGGAGTCTTTTTTTTTTTTTTAATGTTTTAACGTTTATTTATCTTTGAGACAGAGACAGAGCACAAGCAGGGGTGGGGCAGAAAGAGGGAGACACAGAATCCGAGGCAGGCTCCAGGCTCCGAGCTGTCAGCACAGAGCTGGACGCGGGGCTCAAACTCACAGACTGTGAGATCGTGACCTGAGCCGAAGTCGGAGGCTCAACCGACTGAGCCCCCCAGGCGCCCCTGACCAGGAAGTATTAATGGGGGAGGCTTGTGCAAGGCAGAGGCCCCCACATCTACACCCAATTGTCTGTGGTTCAAAGCAGTCGACTTTCCGAGCCAGCAAGGTCGCGGGCTCTGAGGACTCACACACTTGGTGCCGGGCGGCTTCCCGGAGCGGAGCTGTGACCCTTCTCTGCACCACCGCCCCACCCCCACTCCCTGGGCTCCACTCTCGTCGGACTTTGTTCAAATCATTCTAATTTTCTCACTTTTCCCAACCACGTCTTCTCCAGCAGGTGCCAGTTGTCACTGGTGTCCCTGTGTTTACACTGCCCTGCAGGGTGTCCTGATGGGCAGCCAGTTCCAGCCTGCAAGATCTGGGGCCTCCCCGAGTGAGCCCGCAAATCTCCGTCCTAAGTACGGCAGCTCCCATTTCTGTGTTTTGCAGAGAACTGTCTGCAGTGACGGATCATAGTGGAAATGTTCTAGTTCACAAGTAAGCACTCCAAGGCCATCAGGGCAGGTCTGCATCCCGAACCCATGGCATCCTCTTATGGGTCAGGGGAGGAACCCACCCTCGCCACCCGCAAGCCAGCTGGGGGTGAGGGGCCAGGGGAGGGCATGGCTGAAGCATCTCGGGGACAGATCTTAAGGAGCAGCGTGCCTCACTCCCGCTCATACCCACTGGCCTGCACTGAGCCATGTGACCTCACCGTGTGCAGGGAGGGACAGGAAAGACTGTCCAGGCAGCCGCCCCCCTGGCTACTGTCCTTTCCTGATCTGAGGAAGCTGAGCTGGTTAAGAGAAGTGATGGGGCAGCCAGCCTCTCCCAGAAGGAGCCGGGGGCCAGTTCTCCCCACCGAGTCCCGGCGAGGGTTAGTGCAGGTGCCGCACGGCTGTGGAGACTCAAGAGGTCATGTCCATCCAGCGTGGGCAGCGTGCCTGCTGCACCACGAACACGGGTGGGTTACGGTTGTCAACCTCACCAGCCCCATTCATCCCCCGGGGCCACCAGCTCGGGGCAGACCCTCTAGGGCTGTTTGCACCTCAAGATCATCACCCACGGAAGTCACTGCCACCCTCCCCCACACAAGTGCACGCACACACTCCTACACACTCCTGTTCCTGCGAAGGCAGCTGTGTGGGGACTCACACCCGCCCCTCACACACCCTCACGGACCCACGGGGTACCCACCTGTGCAACCCCCCAGCAATCACACCTGCAGTAACACCGTTATCATCAGGAACAAACAGGAAACAGTCCCAAGCCATCAATAAGGTCGCTGCATTGACATTTATGCCCAGTAGGTGTCAGACAGATATTATCTGCTCCTGAGTGACAGCAGTCCCTTCCATGAGTCTCCAAAGGGAAGCGAGAGATGTACTGACCCAAGGAACACAAGCAGAAAAAAAGCTCTGAGGCACCAGGACTCTTGGCCCCGAGGCTGGGGAGGAGACTCCGGTCCCTGGGCTCTCCTGGGCTCGTGAATGAAGGCACGAGTCCACCTCTGGACAGGCTGCAGGAGGCCGGGTGCCGGGCGGGGCTGGAGAGTCAAGGGTACTGTCTGCATACAGTGCTCAGGATGGGTGGGCTGTTGGACGGGGGCCTCCTTGTACATTTGCACAAACCGTGATGAGGGTGTCTGTGTTGGGGGAGCAGCGAATATAAACCAAGTGTGCAGTGGGAAGGCGCAGACCTGTCCTGGTCTCCCTATGTGGCCCCAGGAGTCAGCGTGAAGGTGATGGCTAGTCTGCAGGGGGATGCTGGGCTCCACTCAGGCCCTGGGGCTCCCAGGGCATCACCTGGGGACCTTACAGGCACCCTGGTTCCCCACTTTGCTGGCAGCTGCTCTTGGGTCGGAATGAAGGGGGGGGAGGCTGAGAATCAGGGGCCCCAGTGGTGATTTACGGAAGGGATTGCGACACCTTATTGGGGCTGCTGACTGCCGCTTCAGAATCCTGCTCTCCATTTTTCAAAATGATATGTTGAATGCCGCTTAAAATATCCCAGACATTCCTCTCTGCCTTAATTACAATCATTAGGTTTGGAAAATGGCTAATGACGGGTGGGTTTTGTTGTTGTTAGAGTTTCTGTGCTCCTTGCTTGGCTTTCATGATAAGCCAGCCGGCTTCCAGCCCGCGTGGACCAGAGGCACTGTGGCCACGGGGCATCTCGCGCTACGGTCTCTGCTCTGGGGTCCGACAGCCCTGGACGGCCATGGGCAACGCTGGGAGGTTTCTAGTGTGAACCCTTGATTGTAAGTGAGTTGTTCCTTCCGGTCTTGGAGCTCTGACCCACGGGGAGCGCTCAGTAAACGGGGGCTGTTACTTGGTATCATTATTAATGAATCACAGAAGAGAATTTGTCCTCTCCTCTGTCTGTCGGTCTGTCTCTCTCCTTCTCCACACCCCCCCTCCACAGGGACACGAGGAGGAACGCTGGCCCTGACAGGTGTCAGCCTGGGCCTGTGATGGGTTGGTGGGGGGAGAGGGCATCTGCGACTCCCCCCTCCCCCCCCCCCCCCCCCCCCCCGCCTTAAAGGAGGTGCACAATTCTGGGCTTACACCACCTCCTGTGGGGTGGGGCCCTGACTTTTCTCACTTCACAAAGTCCTGGAGCAAAATGGCTGCTTCACTGACTTTCCCCAGGAGCTGCTGTTTCTTCCCTAAAGACACTATTATCTTGCAAATATGCCTTTCCCACCATCAGGAATGCTTAACCCAAATTAACCCACTGAATTAGAATAAGAAATGGCCAGCCTCCTGGGGGCACGGCCTGACAGCCAACCCCTCCAGCCTGAGGAAGGTGACCTCCCACTTCTGGGCCTGGGTTTTGCTCCCCCATAAAAGGAGTGAACGCAGGAGGACCCTGACTGGCCAGCGAGAGTAAGTCCCCATTCCCAGGACGGGATGCAGTCACTCCTTTGGTGCTTTTCTACTCCCCTTGCTTCCTCCCTGGGGGAGCTGGGGACTCTGACCCCTGCAGCTGTGATTCAGCCGCCTGAGGTCTCTGGGGTGCGTTCTGGGTGGAGGGATGGACAGGAGGCAGCACCTACTCGGGAGGGAGCCACCCAGAGGAGGGGCTACTTGAGGGGCTTGGTGTCTCCTGCTGATGAAGTTTTGGGGTGATGGTGGGGTTTGTGGGGTCCGGAGCTGACGGCCAAGAAAGAATTCTTGAAGACATCTTTGGTGCAAAAAGGTGATTTTATTAAAGCACGGGGACAGGACCCACGGGCAGGAAGAGCTGCCCTGGGATTGGGAAGAGTGGCTGATTATAGTCTAAGTCCAGAGGGACAGTGATGTGCTAACCAGGACTCCTAAGATACCTCAAGGAGGTATCTCCTTGCTGTCCTTGCTCCTTGCTGTCCTCAAGCTGAGGCTGTTTTCCCTCTGGTGAGACACTGACATTAGGACAGTGGGGGGTCCTGGAGAAACGTTCTGCTCTGGATTTGCCTCAAGTATCTGCCAATGGGCTGCGGGTCATAAGGAAATTTAATGTCACCTGCCACTTCCTTCTCGCCTCTGTTCCCACGTCACCATGGAGGGGAGGGTGATGTTGGGGCTCCAGGGAACTGAGCCTACAGGTTTCTGGAGATCAGGCTATTGGCAAGATTGCCTTTTTCTTGGAATTTGCTGAGATATTTGTAAACTGATGGAAACTCATGTCCTGCAGGCCTGTGATCTCTATCAGCTACCATTGGATTTCTGTCCTCTCCTTTGTCCTTGGGCCTTGAGAACCTGAGGAATGTCACACTTATCCCACCTGGTGGGGAGGGGGGGGCTTGCTAGCTTGCGATTTGCCCTCAGCCTGCCCCAGGCACCCTCATCACTCCCAGCTTCTCATTCTTCTCCCCTGAAGCATCTACGGAGACCTCAGACCAGGCGCTCAGTTCTCCTCTCTTGACTCCTTTTGGGGATCTTGCTGTCTCTGTGAGTGGCTCCCACTGGTGTTGTGCAGTGCACAACCTGTGCAGCAGTGCATGGTGGCCCTGCGCATCTTAAATTTTCAGTGACCGACCCATATTCTGCTGACCTTTTAAAAATTTTACGTTGGGAAATGTAATATACATTTTAAAAGGCTATATAAAACATCACGGCTCAGATTAATAAGTACTGGTAAAGCATGCATCCACGTAACCATCTCCCAAATCCAAACACGGCCCAGGAGGACCTCGAGTCCCTTCCACAGAGACCCTTCCCCTACCTTGACTTTTAGGATGACTATTTCTTGCTTTTGCCGTTGCTGCTGCCTCTATGGGTAGCCACCCAAATGTGCATCCCCGATCAGTACACCTTGGCTTTGCTGCTGCTGAGGAAGGAGGGACCGCAGCTTACACTGAATCATGCCGTGTGTATCCCCTGTCTGGTTTCTTTCACTCAACATTACATTTGTGAGATTCATCCATGCGTATCATCGATGTACTTTGTTCACCTTTATTGCTGCTTAAGTGTTTCATTGTAAGAATATACCACCCTTCGTGTATCTACTCTACCGCTGATGGAAGTCTGGCTCGTTTCCAGTTTGGGGCTATTGTATTCAGTGTTGCCACGGACAATCTCATACACAGGACCAGGTGCGTTTACGCCTGAGGCTGGATGCCTGGGAGTGTGAAATCAGAAGGTCATGGAGAAGGTGTGTGTTCAATTTCAGTAGGTAACGCGCTCACCAGGTTGCAAAGTAGCTGGAACAATTAATGTGTGTTTCTTCCGCTCTGCATCCTCAACAAAGAGTAGCTAATGTCGAATTGTTGCCAAACACGTAAGTGCAAAAGGGTTATGCTCCGGGATTCCTTTTCGCATTTCTGTGATGATTAATGGTATTGCGCACTTTTTCTTATATTTATTGGGCGTTTGTAGATCCTCCTTTGTAAACTGTCCAAGACTTTTTTTATGGGCTATCAACCTTTCTTAAAGATTTTTTAATGTTTATTTATTTTTGAGAGATTGAGAGAGAGAGAGAGAGCGCACGCGTGCACAAGCGGGGGAGGGGCAGAGAGGGAGACAGAATCCGAAGCAGGCTCCAAGGTTCCAAGCTGTCTGCACAGAGCCTGATGTGGGGCTCAAACTCATGAACCGCGAGATCATGACCTGAGCCAACGTGAACAAGGGAGGGACACAGACAGAGAGGGAGACACAGAATCCAAAGCAGGCTCCAGGCTCTGAGCCATCAACACAGAGCCGGACGCAGGGCTCGAACTCACAAACTGCAAGATCATGACCTGAGCCAAAGTCAGACGTTTAACTGACTGAGCCACCCAGGTGCTCCTGGGCTATGTACCTTTAAAAAATTTTTACTTGTACATTTATTTAAGTATCGCCTCTCACCCCTCAGCAAATCAATTTCCAAAGCCGCCTACTTCTCATTTTCTGTGCGTTTTCATGTTTGGCTTTAGACCCAGGTCTCCTATACGGCCTCTTACAATTTACTATCCACGTGAGTGCCAGATGTGAGCGTGAAAACCAAGTCTCCATAGGTCCGTCCCTGCATAAAACCCTTCATCTGCCCTACAGGAAACGATCTGACGCTTAGCCGCTGCGTGAAGACCTGTACGTCCTGGCTTCCTGCGCCTCGGAAGCCGTGGCAAGTCTTCTGCCGGCACTAAGACACCAGAACTGTAACCCCGCCCAGGTGCCCCATGGGCTGCAGTGGGCTGGTTTGCTAGCCTCTGACACCCAGCTACTTGTCCCTGGAACGTCCTGTACATGTTGGAAAATCAATGTCGTTAAGGTTAATTTACATACAAGAAAAAGCACTCATTTTAAGTGTAGACGTTGATGAGTTTGGACAAATGTGTATGCCACTACCAAAAAGAGAGAGAGAGAGACTATCCCAATCCTGCAAAAAGTTGCCTGGGGCCACCTCGCGGTGCCAGGCAAACTCTGATCCTCTCTGTGCTCACAGGTGGCTGTTCTAGAATTTCACATGCATGCACTCATCGTAGTGTGTGCTCCCTGTCTAGTCTCCCTCGTTTTGCTCGTCCACACCGTCGTCTATCAGCACGTGGATTCTCTACAGCACCGGGCATCCCTTCGTGGAGATCCCACAGTGTCACAGCCCAGTCGCCTGTTGGTAGGCATCTGGGTCTTTTCCAGCTGGGACGATCGCACGTAAAGCCTCTATCAACGTGTGTGAAGAAGTCTGTGTGGACATGCTTCCGCCTTCCTTGGATAATTGCCTAGGAGTGCCTTGCTGGGATTGAGGGAAAGTCTATGTTGACCTTCCCGAGAAGCTGTCAAACTATTCTCCGACGTGCTTGGGTGCCACCTGAACATCCCAGGTGCCGCACACACGCACAACACTTGTCCTCTTCACAACGAATGTAGCCATCCCAGAGCTATCAAGTTGTGCCCCTTTTCACTGGTGTTCATTTGCATTTTCTGACGACAAGGAGGCTGAGCGCTAAGGCTTTGCTCAAGCACCTTGTCCGTTTTTAAGAAATCAGTTGTCTCTGTTTAGTGTGTTCTTTCCAATATATATTGTAGATATTTTATCCCTGTTTGTGACTTAATTCAATTTTAATAGTGTTTTTTTTGAAAAGCAGAAGTTTTTAATATTGAATGAAGCCCTATTTATAATTGTTTTTCTGCTTTGCTCCTCTGTGCCCTAGGAAAGCTCTGCCTACCTCAAGATTGTGAATATTTATCCTCTATTTTATTCTAAAAGTTTATACTCTTAGCTGTTATATTTAATTCTGTGGTCCACTTCATATTAATTTTTGAATATGGTGTAAGGTAAGAACCAAAGCTAAGGTTTTTTGCACATGGGTGCTCGGTTGCTGGAGGACCATTTTTGAAAAGACTACCATTGGTCTACTAAATTATCTTGACAACTTTATTGGAATTTAATTGACTATATAAGTGTGATTCTATTTCTCGAATCTCTATCCTGTTCCATTGATTTATATGTCTGTCCATATGGCTGTACCACATTGTCTCGATGTACTGTGGTTTTATAGGAAGTACTAAAATCAAGAAGTGGTAAGGCTTTCACTTTGCTATTTGCCGTGGATCCACGTGTGTGTCCCGTCATCACATTCATGTTGGAACCCTAACCCCTAATGTGATGAGGGTATTTAGGGATGTGGCTTTTGGCAGGTAATTAGGTTTAGACGGGGTCATGAAGGTGGGGCCACTAGGATAGTAGGGTTATGGTCGTGCACCAGAGAGCTCTCTCTCCTCCCCACCTCCCCAGTCCCTGCTGCCACCCGTCCCCACCATATGACCTTGAACTTCCCAGTCCCAAGAACCGTGAGCAATACATTTCTGTTGTTTAAGCCACGCAGTTTATGAGTTTTTGTTACGGTAGCCCCAACAGACTAAGACACTGTTGCGTTTTCTTTTGCCAAAATCATTTTGCCTCTTCTAGGTTTTTTAAAATTTCCAGGTAAAGTTTTGAATCAGTTTGCCAATTTCAAAACAAAAAAAGTCTCCTTGAATTTTGACTGGAATTATATTGATTCTATAGATCAATTGGGGAAGAATTAACATGTTACTGTGGAGTCTTTCAGTCTTCGAACAGATATTCTGTTCCATTTATGTAGGTTTTTATTTCTTTTATCAATATTTGGTAGTTTTTTTCAATGTACAGTTCTTGCATATACATATGCAAACATACATATATTCCCAAATATTTATATAATATATAAAGCATATATAATATATGCATAATATACAGTGTATTTATATTGATATATTATGATATACTAGGTACATATAACTGTAGTGAATAAGTATATATCCTTAAATATCTCACTTTTGTGATGTAATTTTTAGAATTATTTTTTCCCTTTGTTTGTTGTTACGCTATAGGACCAAACGGATTTTCAATATTAATTTTGTTTTCAGAGCACTTGCTAAATTTGGTTATTTGTTCTAGCAACGCTTTTCCAGCTTCCTTAGGATACTCTACATGCATGATCATGTCTTCTGTACATAAAGACAGTTTAACTCTTCTTGTCCAGTTTGTTTGCCTTTAATTATTTCCCCATGTATTATCCTACTGGCTAGGGATACCAGTTAAACAGTGAGTAGGACTAGTGACAATGGACGTGTTTGCCAAGTTCCCGTAAATGTTCAGGCTTTCACCATTAAATGTAATTTTAACAATAAACTTTGTTTGGTTGGTTGGGAAGGCCCGTATCAGTTGTGAATGTTTCCTTCTATTTCTAGTTGGCTAAGAACTTTTTTTTAACGTTTATTTATTTTTGAGACAGAGAGAGATAGAGCATGAGTGGGGGAGGGTCAAAAGGAGAGGGAGACACAGAATCCAAAGCAGGCTCCAGGCTCTGAGCCATCAGCACAGAGCCCGACGCGGGGCTCAAACTCATGGACCGCGAGATCATGACCTGAGCCGAAGTCGGACGCTCAACCGACTGAGCCACACAGGTGCCCCTCTAAGAATTTTTTTAATATAATTCATTGTCAAGTTGGCTAACATACAGCATATACGGTGTGCTCTAGGTTTTGGGAGTGGATTCGCATAATTCATCACTTACATACTTTGCTAAGAATTTTTAACATTATGAGTGGCAAATTTTCTCAAAAGCTTTTAACGTATCCACTGAAAGGATTGTATGGGGTTTTTTTTCCCTACCAATATGATGAAATATCTATTGAGTTGTTGAATACTAAGCTGACCTCATTTTCCTGGAATGAGCACCAGGCGGTATCATCCTGTTTACATATGCCTACATTTGATTTCTTGAAATGAAAGATTTTTGCATGTATGTTAACAGAAGATGTTAGTCTGTAGCTTGTCTTGCCTTTCTGTTTGTTTAAACTCCACGGCACGCTATAGTTTGTTTTTCCAACCGAGACAGTAAATTATTTTTTTAAAAAGAGGGAAGAGGAGGGCTTATTTTAAATTTACCCACATATTTACCATTTCTGGTGCAGATCAGAGTCTCCCTGTTATCATGTTCTTTCATCCTGAAAACCTCCACCGTTTCTAATACAAACCTACTGGGCACAAATTCTCTTGGGTTTGTTGTCTCTAAAAATGTTCATGTCCTCTGTTACAGATGTCATTTCCGCGTCTTCTGTCTTGCATGGTTTTTGATGAGACGTCAAGTCTTGGCATCTTCACTTTGTCTCTGTGTAGGATTTATTTTTCCTTTACTCTGAATATTTTTAAGATTTTTCTCTGCCACTAGTTTTCAGGAACTTGGTGACAACATGCCTTTGTGCGGTTTTCTTTATGTTTGTTCTGTTAGTATCTGTTCAGCTGCTTAAATGTGTGGGCTGTAGTTTCATCATATTAGGAAAACTTCAGCCATTATTTCTTCAAATATTTTTCCAGGGTCACCTGGATGGCTCAGTCAGTTAAGCATCTCACTTTGGCTCCAGTCATGATCTCACAGCTCATGAGTTTGAGCCCTGCTTTGGGCTCTGTACTGACAGCTTGGAGCCCGGAGCCTGCTTTGGATTCTGGGTCTCCCTCTCTCTCTCTGCCCCTCCCCCACTCATGCTCTGTGTCTCTGTCTCAGAAATAAATAAACATTAAACAAAAATTGAAAAAAAATCTTTTTCCAACCTTTTCCCCCCCTTCCAGGACCCCAAACATACATATATTGCACCACTGGGTTTCTGTCCTCTAGGTCGCTAAAAATTTTACAATATTTTTTGGCCCTTTTTCTTTTCTGTGTTTCAGTTGGATAATTTCTACTTCTGTATCTTCGAGTTCATTGATTCTTTCTTCTTAAGCATTTAATCTGATGCGAAACTGATCCAGGGAATTGTTTTTTATTTGAAGTATTTCCTTTTTCAGCTCTAGAAGTTATATTTGCGACTTCTTTATATCTTATATTTTCTCATTATTTTCCTGTTTCCCTGTTATACCCTTCGGCATATGTATAATCACTCCCTTGAAAGACTGGTTGATAATGCCATCATTTTTGTGGCTTCTGGATCTGTTTCTATTACATACATTTTTCTCTGTGTAATTGGTCATTTTATCCTGCTTTTGCAGGATATGTAGTAATATTTTGCACATACGTTGTAATTTTCTATTGGATGCTAGACATCTTGACTATTACATTGTTGGATGTCTGCATTTTGTGACCCTTTAGAATACACTGAGTTCTGTTCTGGCTGCAGTTAGGCTACTTGTGGACCAATGTGATCCTTCTGGGATTTATTTTTAATTTCTTACAGGACAAGTCTGGAGTAGCCTTAATCTGTGACAATTCAGCCCTACTAGTGAGATATAACTCTGGAGTCTCTCCGGACAGTCACAGATGTTAAGCAACTCCACTTTGGCCAGTCAGAACTCAGGATTCCAGGAATCCTGTGTGAATTTCAGGAAACATTTGCTTTGCAGTGTCTTGGTAGTTCCTTAAGAACCTTACAGAATTTCACCCTATGCTGCTTCACATTTGGCGATGGACTCCTGAACTTCTAGGCAGATTTCTTGAGCCCTTTGTTTCAACACAACTGCCTTCTCTCAATTATTGAGCTCCTTCGACTTTCAGCTTCTCCCTCCTCACCTCAGTGCTTACTTTCCCTCTCTGTGCCAAAGCACCTGTGGGGAGAAAACAACCTCCTCATTTGTTCCTTCTTTCACACATCACAGCCCTATACTGCCGGTTCTCCAATGTTTCATACTTTCCATCCAGTTTTCTAGTTGTTTGGTAAGGTCTGGTGTCATTTGCTCTGGATTGGTGGGAGCAGAGATGGAATTTTCTGCTGACTCTTGAGTCAATAAGTCCAGCCCAGCCTTTCACTAAATGTCTGGCTTCTCATCTCTAATTACCTAGAAGACATGTCCTGCCCTGCCATTATCTCTGAGTCACATGTTCCAAATGAACTCCTTATCCTTCCCTTCCTGTCTGCTCTTCTGCTGGTTCCCTCTTGTCTGCTCAGCTCAAAATCTTGGTCATCTTGAAGCATTACCATAATTGTCCATCTCTTAAAATAAATTCTGGTTTCAAGCCATGCCAATTCTTCAAAGATCTTTTAAGCCTACTCTGTTCTCTCTGTTTCTACTTCATCCTTACTAGGATAGTCCTTCATCCACCCGGTAACAGCTCTCTAAATGGGGGCAGGGTGGGTGATAGCACATATGCCAAGGCAAAGAATTCCTTGCATTGACCAGCAGGTCTCTTCAAATATGTCCAGTCCCCTCCATATTCTGTGCCCTGGGCACTTGAAGGGTCATATTAATCCCCTCGGCCATGTTCTCTAGTTTTCCTACATACTATTCCCCCTTCTTGGCCCACTCTTCTTCACCATCCCCCACCAGCTGTACTTTGTTTCCCCACATAGACTCATCCTTCAGTTCTCAAATTAATATGCCTCCTTTCAGAAAGTCTTCCCTTCTCTCCTCTTCCACAGATGAGGTTTGGTGGCCTCTCTCTGGGTTTCCTTCCCTGTGGAGCATTTCTCTTCCTACTCAGCTTCATACTTGTCTACATCCTCCATCAGATCCTAGATGGTGCCCATGTTCCCCAGGTATTCATGGTGTTGCTACAATCACCATCTTACCATCAGTGCTGGGTGCAGGGTCTGGCATCTGCAGGATACTCAGTACATATTTGCTAAAGAAACCAATGACCCGATAAAGAAACAAGAGTGCAGTTTCCATTCCCAGTTTCTTGATCCCATCAAGGGATCCAAAATAGACTTAGGGTGTTGTAGAAAGTCAGGGCTACAGAAGACCTACAAGTAACTTAATCTTGTATTTGGACCTACAAGTAACTTAATCTTTTATTTGGTATATGTGTCCCCTTGCTACTTCCTAGAATAGGCAGATAGGCTGTGTTGAACCCACTTGTAACTGGGAAGTTAATCTTTGTCATAGCAGCCTGCTCCATTTCCGGATTATCTTGTTATTTCAAAACGCACCAGGAACTTCCTCTTCGTAGCTTGCACCAGTTGATCTCAGCCTTCCCTCTGAATCTGTGCAGGCAAGTGTTGCCTTATATTCCAATAATAGCTATCAGGTATCCAAAGAGTTCCTGCAGCCCCCAAATCCCCCTGCTAATGATAACTATTATCACTAATTCAGCTGGTATTTCTCAAGTGTTTACCTGCTCATTTGAACTTTACAACAATGCCACAAGATAGGTCATATTATCAGTACCACTTTAGGGACAGGGGAACTGAAGCTGACAGGGGGACCACACAGAGATAGAGAGAGATGCCTGAGGAGCCCCAGCAGTTCAGGGCTCCCCAACTCAGCTCCAGACACACAAATGAGGATTCCAGAGGATTCCAGGTCCAGCCACCATCTGACTGCAACCAGGTGAGAGACCTGGAGGGACAACTGCCCAGCTGAGCCTCGTCAGTGCCCAGATGAGTCAGAGATAAAAATGAAATGAGTGTTTTTGCTGCAAATCACTAGGTGTGGGGTGGCTTGTTATGTAATGGTTGGCAACCAGACCACTGACCTCATCTTGTGCTGCCCGTTCAGGTCAGGGTCAGGGAATACTCTGGTCTAGGTGTGCACGAGATACATGCTCAAATATCCTTGAGTCCTGCTGTGTCAGTGATAGACACTGTGCTGTACACACGGCCCAATGCTCTGGGAGCACAGGGCAGAGACGGACTAACCCTGAAGGCCAAGGCATGTGCTAGAATGGCAAGGAGTTGGAGATGAGGGTCTGAAGGACAAATGAGAATTGAGCTGTACCCTGGAGAGTCTGAAAGACTTTTCTTGGGAGAAGGACAATTTAGGCTGAGCAAACAGCTGAAGCATGGAACCCAAAGGTAAGGCACACTGGAGGACCAATGCTTTGATCCTTGGAGTTGAAGCATGGGACGAGTAGGGAAGGAGGATGAAAAGGCTAGAAAGGTAGGGATGAGACCATCCAATCTGGTACCTCTTGAGGGATGAGGGAAGTTTCTCATTGGCAGAAAGCAAGCAGGCCTTGAAGACCCCTTCATTTGATTCTCCCGTGTGGGGTTATCTTACCCAAGTGTCAGAAACAAGAAGAATAGCCCCACCTTGTCTGAAGAGTAAATGGGGGATTTATGAGATACCAACAGAAGGACTACAGCAGTAAAAGAGATGACCCTGATCTGGCCATTGCCCCACCATATTTTCAGAAGTTGACATCGTAAGGTCCTGTTTGGGCACATTCTCTTTCTGGCTCAGCCCAGCACCCCAGGTGCAGGCACATGCTGTGCTTCTGGAACACAGCCAGGAAAGAGTGCAGATGGGGGGCTCCCCCTCTCAGGTCCCTGGTGCAGGCCCTCCCAATGCCTGGCAGGTTGATTCGTATGCTTCGCATGACATTTGATATTCTTACACCCATCACCAACCGGAGCCCAAACCTTACTAAAAGGGGAAGGAAGAAGTCCTTTTAATTTGATGGTGGGTTTCCCCTTGGTTGGCTCTTAGATGGGTACAGATGACAGAAGACACCCAGAGCACAGCAGAGGCCTAACCATAATGAGAGGGGATCTAGAGAATCTGGGTGCAACTGAGAAGAATCCACCATCAAGGGGAAGGTAGGAGATACCTCTGAAATAATTAGGCTTTGTCTTTTATTGAATAAAATATAACTTCCCCTGGCTGTCGATCTCCAAAGGACTGCTCTTTGTGAGGCAAAAAGTGAATTCAAGGGTACGCGTTCCCCAGGTGAGTAGATGAAATGAAAACCCAGCTGTTTCCCAGGACTAACGCAAAGACTGAAAATGAATGAGTTTGGAGGCTCTGTGAAGGTATTTGGAGCCACTGGAGATTTTTGTGCAGAGAATATCGAGGCCAGCTTTGTGACGGGCAGAAGGGGTAGGACGGTGGGCAGACCAGTAAGGATGGGTGAAGGGTGGCACAGCTTGATCAGGGTGACACAGGAGGGATGGAGAGAGGGGCGGTAGCAAAGCATTTCTGAGGAAGAATGGATGGCCTGTGGGGAGAACAGGGCTCTCCACTGATGGGGCCTTGGTGACCCCCCCCACCCTCCTCAGCAGCAGACAAAACCCACACCCTGCTCCAGCCCCCATCTCTGTTCACCTGAATACACCCAAGACCCTTCGTCACTCACTGGCACATGTCCCTTCTTTCTCTGTGGCCACCCCCTGACAGGCAGAGACCAGAGCACCAGCAGATGATGGGTGACAGGTGGGGTAATGGGCCCCCATGGGGACAGTCTGGGACAATGGGGCTTGCTGGGTCCCCGGTATCTGTTTACTCCAGGACCACCCCTTCCATCCCATCCAACCCCATCACCTATGGGGTCAGTGCTGAAGCAGCCTTGTGTGTGGACATTTCCAGCACAGACAGCTAGCTTCCTGGCAAGCACCCTAGATGGCCGTTCCTCCCATGGGCGCTCCCCCTGGGCCATGGCTCTGCCTCAGGTGGCCTTTCCCCCTGGCTGACTATTTCCGTGTCTCCCCTCTGACTGCTGGCTTAGATCTCATTTCTCTCCAAACCACTGCCCAAATCCTTTTCCCCAGATTCTGCTCTGTCCGTGTGAGCCCTTTGCTCAAAGCACCAAAGGCTCCTCATCACCTGAAGAAATGATTCTGCCCAAGTGGGGGACATCTGGCTCACCTGGGACACCTTCCAAAACCAGAGCCATTTGGTCTGAATGTGAGCCCCTTGTCCAGGTGACCCAGTGTGTGACAAGTGAATGTGTTCCCCACTGGTCCTCAGAATGAAGTCTGAATGTCTGAACCCGTCCTTCAAGGCTCTGACCTACCTCTATAACCACGTAGAAATTATACCCCGGACAAACCTCTGGCGGCAGACTTGTGTCCTTCAAACTCTCCAATGTTGTCACCAAGTTAGGAGGCCTTCCCCCACCTGCCCCTGCACACGGAAGCCACGCTTTCCCTCCGAGATCCAACTTTGTCTTCATGCAGATTCTCCAGAAAGCAGCCTGTGCTGACGCTTTATTGGAGGGAGTGGATTCTACAAGTGCAACAGTTGGGTGGGGGGAAGGGAGAAGGAGGTGAAAATGGCAGTGAGTTACCGTGCTGGCTGCAGCCTCCCCAAGACACACAGTGGAGGTGCTTGGTCAGACGGGGCTTCTCCAGAGACACGCTGGGGGAAGAAAGGAGAAGAATTGATCCCCCAGCCCCTTCTTTCCTCCCTTCTCCCATGGGTTGCCAGCTCCTGGGCTCCTGGAGGGCAACGAATGTCTCACTAGCAAACCTCAGGCAGGTGACCGAAAGAGCCAAGTAGGTGGGGTGTGGCGTCCTCACTCCCGTTGGACCTTCAGGTCTCCCAGGTGCACTCGTCTGTAAACCTCCTGTGCGTGAAGCACACGCTGTCTTGGAGTTTGCATTTTGACTCCATCTGACTCAGTTTCCCTCTTGCACCTGTCACTGAGTCTCCTTGCAAGAACCCGCCAGTCCTCTAGGAATGTTGGGTGAAGAATAAGACCTTTCTTCTGGAGGACTTTGCCAGATCCACTCAGCCACCACCATCAAGTGACATTCTGGAGTGGCCTTCTTGGCAGGTGGCTCAACAGAGTGGCGAGGATTTGGCAATAGAGTAGGTCCACTGGGCCCAGGACAGCCTGTGTGACCGTGGACGAGTTACTCACTTCTCTCTGCCTCAGTTTCCTCATCCGTAAGGCTGGGGTGGCACTAATGTCTCCTTCCTTGTGTTGTTTGTAAGGGGGAAGTGAGGCAAGCACGTGTGCTTGGTGCTGTGGTCAGGAAGGGCTCCGTCCCTCTTGTGGTGGCGCCATGAAGGACGAGGGGGAAGCTCCAGTCTCCCTGGAGGTCTTCGTGCCCTCCAGCCTCCGGGCAGTTCTTTCTTTCTCTCCTTGCCTCCAGCAAGTTGCTCCGCTGGCATGCGTTGTGCTTTCTTGGTTCTAAGTGGTAACATTACACAGAAGGTGGATGCCAGCCCCTGAAAGATGCTGCTCGTTTGGGGAGCCACACCTTCAGATTGGCAGAGGCTTGGCTATAGGAGTCAAAAAGAGCCCTTCATCAGCAAAACCGACACATCATCTTTGACCTCCTTTTCAGAAGAACAAGTGGAAAATTCTGATTTGTAAGCAAAACACCTGCCACCTGGGTTGGACAGGCGGGAAGAGGCAGGTAGGATGTGTCCAACACAGGGGTGGTCTGTGAGCCAGTGGGACCCAGCTGGGAAAGCTTGGGTCTGAGTTGGGCCGGTCTCTCTCATATTCCCTTGGCTGCCTCACCCTTTGGACCCTGGCCATATGCACTACCCCTGCTCCCCAACCACAGGAGACAAGTCTATGCCTGTTGACATCCAGAGGACAAGCCCTGGTGCCACACTTCCAACCCACCGTGAGCATAGACCTCCCCTCCTTGTGCCCCTCCAGCCTGACTTGAGCTGGGGCTTCTGCTTGGAAGATGAACTCCCACTGCTCCTTGTGCTCTCCCCCAGCTCCACATCCTTCCAAGTCTGTTTCCTGTGTCATTGATTCCAGAATGAGATGTTCATTTGCTCTTTGAAAATAGCATTTGGAGCCATTCAAACAAGCCTCTTCGGCTCAGATAAATCACAGAGAATGGAACGGGAGCTCAGAGTTGTTTTTCATTTAGAGGAGCCCCACTCTTCTGGAAAGGACCCACACCTTCTCAGCTGAAATACAGCCTCCTCCTTAATTTCATTCCACAAGCCCCCTGCCCACCGTCAGTTTGATTTAAGCGGTAATTCAATCCCAAAGTGAGCAGCCTCTTTCAATGGTTCTCATTATTTTTCTGCATAATGTTATCATATATAAGGACCTGGGCTGAGGGACGTTCACACCCTAGCCATTACTCACACACAGTGCCTGGTCTGGGAGCCTGGCAGGGGTCTGGTTTAGGGAATCAGGTGTCTGCTTCATTCTTGGGGCGACTGTGATGTGACTTCTTCTCTCGCGGGAAGGACAGAGCTCAGCTCATGATAACATTTCTTTATTTTTTCCCTCCATGACCCAAAGCAATATAGCATAATAGGGGTGGAGGGCTCCTTGCTGACTGGGGAGGTTGCAAGACAACCTGGGTCACAGACTGAACCACCTCAACACAGAACAAAGACTTCTATAAAACAAGGATGAGGCGTTCTCATAATGCTCGGGTGCTCTCCTGACTCAGCTGCTTTCGGTGATGACAAGCTCCACCAAGCCTGCTGGTATTAATGAGACCAGTTGGAGATGGTTTGTGGTTCTAGGGAGGTCTAGTCTGTATCCGTAGCTCATTCAGTATCAATACCAAAAGCTCATGCTCTTGTAGTGTTCCAGAGGTCCTTGTTTGTGTGGAAGTGTTCTCAGAGACCACACTCAGGGTGACTGTCATCAGCAAGATATCTACATGGCTAGTTCTTGCCAAGATGTGTTATCAAGCCAAAGAGAACGAGTGAAGTGACTTCAGCATCTCCAGCACCAAGGAGAGCTCCAGGAGCCTCCTGGGAAGGCGAGGAAGCCTGGGAACAAGAACCAGGGCAGCTCAAGTGCAGGCTCGCTCTGCACCATCCCACCCCTGCCTCCTGCTCTGGCGCCTTCAACCCCCCCTCCCCAAACCCTGCAAGCCTGGAGAAGCATAGCCTGAAAGGCCAGAGATGTGGCGGCATCATTTCTGCCAGGTTCACAGCCTAACAGGAAGCACAGACAGCTGTGGAGAAGAGGGAGTGCCAAGCAGAGTCTGGGCAGATCCGAGAGGAGCGGGTCCTTTCCATGCCCAGACTCTCTTGCCAGAGGTGAGCGGGGGAGAAACGTGGGCACGAGCCCCCTGGATTACGGGCAAAGTTGCCAGAAGTGTTTGCCTTCTTCCCTTGATTGGTGCGGCAGATCCTAATGGGGCACGATGCTGCAGGATGGAGTGTGCAGGAGCTGGACGGGGAGCTCAGAACATCGGGGACAGAGTGAGAGGAAATACAGAATCACAGATGCAAACACGGGTGGGGGTGAGGGAGGCAAGTCTCTGCACTGGCAGCTGCTCCCTGTGCAGAATGACGTATTCAGAGCCACCTTGTTTTCTAAGTTTTATGACAGCACACAACCACGGCAGCTGCTTCACCGTTGTCTGGCAACCTGAGACCAAAACAAAAACACTATTCTGGGGACGGTCACTTTAAAATGGAAACTGCATATCCCTCAGGAGCCCAAGTTTCTACTTGGAAACCCAGCTGCCACAGAACAAGATTATGGTGCCACCAGTGGTCCTATCTTCCCTGGACCAGCCCCTAGCATCACAGGGGGAGGAGAAAGGAGCTGGGACCTCCTTCTGGATTCATTCACCAGCCCCCCACTCTTTCTTAGGGCAGATACAGAACAAGGAAGGGGGATCAGGTTTCAGACTAGGGATGGCATCTTCCTATGACTCTCCAATGTTCTGCGCTGAATTGTGTCCCACCCAAATTCACAGGGTCCAGTCCTGGCCTCCAGTATCATAATGAGACTTTTTTTGGAAATAGGGGTCCTGCAGGGGCGCCTGGGCGGGGAGCTCAGTTGGTCAAGCATTCGACTTTGGTTCTGGTCATAATCTCACAGTTCGTGAGTTCAAGCCTCATTTTGGGCTCTGTGCTGACAGCTCAGAGCGTGGGGCCTGCTTCGGATTGTGTGTCTCCCTCTCTCTCTGCCCCTTCCCACTCATGCTCTGCCTCTGTCTCTGTCTCTCTCTCTAAAAAATAAATCAGCATAAAAAGAGAAATAGGGGTACTGCAGCTATAGAGCAAGTTAAGAGAAGATCATATTGGAGTGGAGTGGGGCTCTAAACCAAAATGACTGGTTTCTAAAAAGGGGAAATTTGCACACAGATTCTCTCTCTCTCTTTCTCTCTCTCACACACACGCACTCACACACACACACGTGCACACAGAAAGAACACCGTGGGAACATCGGATTTCTGCCACAAGCCAAGGAATTACCAGAAGCCAGGACACAACCCAGGACAGATCCCTCCCCTATACCTTCTGAGGGAGCACAGTCCTCCCCACACCTTGATTTTGGACATCTGGACTCCAGAACTGTGGAACCACGATTTCCTATTGTTCTAGGCCACCCAGATTGTGGTATTTTGCTCCAGCAGCCACAGCAAACCAATAATCCAGGCTACAAACCCAAACCCCACAAGCAAAACCAAACTAAACAAACAAACAACAACAAAACAGTGAAAATGGAGACTACACGTCCCTTCCTGGGATGTCACGACTGCCCCCTGACCAAGTTGCTATTTTAGGGAAGACTCTATGTGGGTCAGTCCTGGGAGCCAACCATGGCAGACCAGATGTCTTGAATGGCCAACATCCAGCCAATTTGAAATTACCCTCTGCAGAAAGGAGGCGAACTATAAGTCCCCTAAAGCAGGGCCTCTCAGTGTGGGCGCTGTTAACATCTGGGGCCTGATCGTTCCTTGCTGTGGGGACGCTGTCTTATGCATGTGACATAGCAGCATCCCTGGCCTTCACACGTCCGATGCAGGCAGCACACTCCTCCCTGGCCTGCAATGACCATCAAGCCCAGATGTCTCCTCAGGGGGCTGTGGGGGCAGCAATGTCCGCCCTGGTTGAGGACACTGTCCTAAAGGAGCCCGTCATGCTTTCTTAGACCCCTTGCTTCTGAAGCTAACGCCCAGGAGTAAAGCCCAGAGCCTATCTAAAAGGCTCTCTTTAGAGGCGAAGAAACCCCTGCAAACCAGACTCCCAGTAGACTGGTGGGCAGTAGATCTTGAATCATTCAGTCTTTCTCAGTCTGGGTCATTCGTGTGGGTGGTTTGGGGGCAGACCTGACATGCACCTTTGACCGCTAAACTCCTGAGCTGACTTTCTCTTGAGGGAAGTAATGTGGGGACCTCCCAGCTCCCTGCAAACCCATGTTCCTGCCTTCTTTGTCCAATGGTTGGTGGAGATCCTTGCTAGAGAGATCCTGGGGAACACGCCACATCCCTGGACCGCCTAGCCCTTCTTCCCTGTGGCTGGAGAAAAGCCTCTCTAGCCATTGCCCAGCACCAAGAGGCTTCTGTCGTGTTTGTATATTTGGAAAACTGTCACCATCAACTCTACCGAATTTATTCGGCCATTTTGGGCCCCCATATTTATTTTCTTGGCTTCCGTTCAAAAGCAAGAACTCCATGCACTAGTAAATGGATACTAGAGTCCCAATTTCCTCCTCTCACTGGTGAGCAAATTGAGTTTATTTTAATGGTATCCAGGCTGTTGATTTGTTTAAATCAATTAAATGACCAAAGCGGTATTGTTTTTTCTGCTTGTTAAAGGCAGTTATGTATCCCATTCATCAATGTGTCTCAGGGCATTAAGCCCCTCACTGATTCAGGGGAGGTTTTCCCTGGGGAGCCCGTGGCCAGTTTGGCCATCGGCCAGCTCGCAGCCTCAGAAACAAAAAGAAGCTCCTGGGGGGGCAGTGTATGTGAGAAGCAGACAAAGGCACCACCCCAAGCTAAGACAGAAAGAGAGCATGTGTGTTACTGCGGGTCTTATGTACTGGAAAAGGCAACATATAAATTATCTATCGATTCTGCAGTGGCTCTGGGGTGCGGGGAGGAGACAGAGTGCACTGCCTGCTTTCCTGAGCTAATTAGAAGGAAAGAATGCTCACTCCTCGTTGCAAGGATGCTTTCAATCGTTGGTCTATCGTTAAACGTTTTCCTGTTAAGAAAAGATGGCTTAGGCCTTCCTTCTCCGGTGCTTGCAGACCTTTGGCTGGGGAACTGATGTGCATGTCAACTCTTTTATGTTGACTGGTCCTCCGGATCCATACCTCTTCTCTTTCTGGAGCCGGTCCTTGGCCTTGGCAATGGCTTCACCCAATAAAGAGAGCCAGAACACTTAGCAGCAGAGTAATCATGCCATGAACCCTTTTCTTTGCAGGGGGGATGAGGTTGTTGTTGAATGGGAGTGGCCTGAGTGCACCACCCCCTCCCATCCCTGGGCTAGAGGTGGTTCACAAAGCTAGGTGCCCTCATGGTATCTTGGTCTGCCCCATCCGTTAAACGGGGCAATTGATGATGCATAGGAATTTGGTGGTATGTTTTACTAATTCCAAATATGTGAAGATACATCAGACAAGCCCCAAAGTGCTCAGCAGGCGTAGAAGACACTGGGCCCGAGCAGCGTGGCTTTACTGAGAAGGCTGCCTTATTGTCCTTGCTTTCTTAGACTAAGCCCTAGTGCCAGCTGGCCTAGGCACTCAAAAACCTGAGCAGCTGGGGCAAGGACTTCACCTTTCAATCTACATGAAGATAAGCAAAGCCCCTACCTCCTTCCAGCATCCCCTGACGGTGGAGAGCAGGGTTTCTCAACCTTGGCCTATCAACATTCTGTGCTGGCTGATTCTGTGGGGCGCTGCCCTGTGCATGGTGAGGTGGTGAGCAGTGTCTGAGCTTTTCCCCAGCAGACTCTCCAGACACTGCCAGAGGTTCCCTGGGGGCCAGCACTGTGGTTGAGAACAAGGCCCTTACCACCTCAGAAATAGCCTGATCTGAACCTGTCTTTTGCTCTCTGTATGTTTTTTTCATTCCATGTATCCAACGGCTCCAATAAGGCCCTTCGGAATTTCTTGCCTTGGCGAAGGCACACAATCATAAGCTTTTGGCTCACCTTTTCCCTCGGAGGTGGTTTCCCTGCAGGGATCTCTGCAGACATGAGCTGGGCTCAGACTGTCCAAACAAGAGCCCAACCTGCTCTTCTGGATGCATGCTCTTCTGAAGCACGTGGTGGGACAGTGTCAGTTGGTCCACACAACGTCACACCCAACCCCAGGACCCACCCATGGAGACTTGGGAATGTTTTCTTGCTGGCTGAAGTAGGAAAACTTTGTCTTGAAAATAATGAAGATCCAGAGAGGAAATTTTACAATCTATGATCTATGATAGGTATAGAAACATGAATGCTCATATTCTTAGAGTGGTCTCAGATAGTATTGTTTAAAAATGTATAAATGAACAAATAATATTTTTAAGAGTCGTTTTGAGGTCATGGCCTCAACTCATGGCAATTCTTTTCTTATGTATTTTCATATTATGTTTTTTTTTAATAGCAACATCAGAGTAGTAAATATACACAGGAAAGTTGATATAGGTGTTGCATGTACAATGTTTTTCCAAATACATAGCTTTGAAATACAGAAACAACTTAAAAAAAATCTGGAATAAAAGTTCACCTGTATGGAAATCATACCCAGCCCCCACCCACCTCCCCCACTGAAATATAGCGTGTCATTTCTGTTTATTAACAGGATTATGATATGCATTTAAGGAAAAACACAACAGTAAGCTACAATAGTTTAACTCTTTCAAGAAGAAGGTATATAAATATGTCTATAAGGACAGCTGTGGTGTAGATGTATGTATAACACTTATACAGAGAGGCTTTCGTTTTGCGGTTGAAAATTAACAAGTGCTCCATGTAAAAGTATAAATAAACAGGTAACAGTTTATTGTATCAGAAAATAATTTAGGAAAATCAAAATAAACCCAGCTTTACTTTACATGAGTAAGAGGGGCAGATAAAGTTTTACAACATGTAACTTAACACCTGTGCAAATAGGCCCCGGAGGCCATCAGCATTTAATTCCTCATGTTGTGGTTCAGGTTCACGGTCTGTGAATTTTCCAGTTCCATGGGTGAGCTGGGGAGGAGAAGAGAGATGGGCCCATCCTTAAATGTATAGAACTAGGCCTGGTGAATTCGAGTGTCATTCAAATGTACTGAGAATGTGGAAAATGGAAACGGATCCTTCCGTTTCTCAGATATGTGGCTGTCACGAAGATGCCCCATGTGAAAAATCCAGCCAATAATCTGGATGTTTCCCTGGGGATTCTGTTTAGCCCGCCCTAAAAGCCCAGGTGTGCCCAATGGCTTGATGATGTGAAAGCAAACGCAAAGCATGGAAATGGTTGACCGCCTTTTCCCTTCGTAATGGCACTCACGATGAGATTAGCCAATGACAAGTGAAACCGGCAAAGAGGCATTCAAAGGCTAGTTGGACTTCCTTTGTAGAAAACATACACAGAAGCCAGACCTGTTAAGCGCGTAACCATGCAGAGATCTCTGCAACTTGTCCCCACCAGTTTAGCGTTGAATGGACAGTGTCCACTGAACTAAACAGTAATTGAAGGGTTTCAGACATTTCCCTTCTGTTGGGTTATTGGTATTTTCTAAATGTTTTGCAGTAAACATTTATTCCTTTTGGGGACAAAAAGGGGAAAATAATTTAAAAGGAGAATCCATGCTTCTTCCTCCAATGTCCAGTTTAACGCTGTCTGGGTCTAAGTCAAGTTCAAGAAGAGTGCTGATCAATAGCATGTGTAGAGAGACTGAAAGCCTTAATCTCTTGCTGATCCATACCTCAATCACGAGTTAAGTAAACTGAATCAACAGTGTTATTAAAGCTCAGGGAAGGCTTTGTTGTTGCTGTTCTGCTTTTCATTTGAGTAGGTTTTAACTGAAGGGTAACCGAGTTCTGGGCCCCAACACACGCCATTTTCCTTCTCCAGGGAATGTGGGAGGAGGAAAGGATCCAAATGGGGTTGCCAGAACAAAGGGAAAACAAAACAAAACAAAATTCTAGTCTTTAAGAAGACAATTACCTGGAGCCCCAAGCTGGTCACATGTTTCCCCCAAATTTCTTTTCCATTCCAAAACTTCACAAGTTCCCACACGTCCTTCTCACCACAACTGCTGGTGAGTGTTTCAGGAAACAGCAGATGCCGTGGATGGGGGTGTCCTGTCTTCCCACTGAGCAATGTACACACGGGGGTCTCTGAAACAGTCGCTGAAGCTCAGGCCGTTCTGTGTCATCTTGGGCTGGGAATTCATCTTTAAGGGTCAACTTTATGGTCAGTTGACTGAGGGCCAACTTTGCTAAGGGTCTTTCACCCTTCTGGCTTCTGAGGAAGCAATCCAAATGCAAATGAAAAGCAAACAAAAACCGTATTTTTTGATGGGTCTGTAGGTCATGACAGTTCAGTTCAAGGAGTGTGTGGCCAAATGTGGGATCTCTCGTGCCAGCTGACTTAGCAAAGCCAGCTGCCCACTCCTGTCTTTAAGGTCCTTCACTGGGAGGACTGTTGTGCTTGTTTTCAGAAGTGGCGTAATACCCAGAGCACCTTAGCTCCCTCCCCTCCGGGGCTTCCATGTAAGTTCATGTTTTCCTGCTAGAAACTCATCAAGAAAAGCACTCGTGTTGACTTTAAGTTGTAGGCACTCATATACTATGATATTATAAATCCATATGCATAAAAGAGAGAATTCAAGGTGGACCTCCCAGCCCAAAACAGACTTTGGAGGTAGAGGGGGAAGGGCCTTCCGGTGGAAAGCCTGGTCAAGAACAGCACTGTGGGCTTGCTGTCACACCCTTCCATGGATTTCAGTAGCCTACAACTTCAGCAGAGCCCCTCTCTCCTACTCCTGCTGATCCCCCAAAGTTTGGAAATGGAGGTTGGGTGTTACAATGGCTTTGAGACTAGCCCTTTCGGTTTGTGATGAGTCAAGAAAGGGTAAATGATTCTCTTGGAAACGGGACGGTGGCCCAGGAGGTTGGTACAGTCATGTTTGCCTTTGCAGCTCCTGCATAATGATTTGAAGTAACTATCCAGGGGTCCTCAAGGGGTCCCCCTTCCTAGATTTTTAGTGGCCACGAGTCTTCACCGTACACAATGGGGCCAAAAAGTAGATGTTAGCACTGCAAAGAGTTCTTGCCTCTCCCGTGGCTAACATTCTCCCCGATTCCCCGGAAGCAACAACTTGCCAGATCCATCAGGACTAGCACTGACAGTTGCCAACCCAAAAGCCACAAGCATCAACACGGAAGCAATTTACGGCACAATCTCAGAAATCCGACAAAAACTAACCAGTGTGATAGCTGAGTTAACGTCCACATACGAATGATGCTGGTGCGGATTTGTTGTTTGGTGTTGCAGATATCTAGGTGTTGAGTTATGCGTGAAAACCCGGGTTTCTAGGGGATTCTGTCTCACGGAGAGACCACCTGGGACAGAACTAATTAACGTTCATACAGAATTTCTTAAAACCTGATCTTCCACATCATTCCCACCACACGTTACTCAGCAGGTGTTTTACTGTGAGATTCAAGATATCGGCAAGAGTTAATTCAGCCCCAGGGGATGTCTTAGCAACTCTCATGGCTTATTGTATTAACCTGTTTAATTTACACTATTCATGGCACGTGTGTGTTCTGATTCTACCCTACACAGAAGGGATATGCCCCTTTATGCATCCACTGACCCTCGCCTCACTACTCACTGACTGTTTAAACTACCCCACCCCAAGGTCTCATAAACCCATGTGTCCCATGTGCATAAGGCTGGCCCAGTTTAAACCATGTCTCTTAAGCTGTGGTTGTTCTATACATGACTTAGACTTATGTGTTGATTCGAAACTCTTCTCTTGATTCTAGGCACAGTAACTCTTGGAGCATTTAGTGAGGAATCCATCAAGCTGGGAATGCAACGGGGCTCCTGGGAAGTAGTAGCATTTATTCCAGCATTCCAGCTCCAACCCAGACACATGGTACAGCCAAGTTGACCATTCTCTTCAATTGCCTTTATCACTGGGTGTGGGCTGTGCACTCACAAGGGTGGAGTATAGACCTGTCACTGGCATGGTGTCTGAAAAGCCACGGAGAGAAGCCCCTCACCCCCTCACGCCCCTACTGTCTACGCACCACTGCCTTAACAAGCCCATGACAAGCATCTGTTCTGAGGGTCTTTCTACGATCACGGTGCATTGTGTGCAGCTTTCTCTTCTGCTGCAGCCTATGTGTTTCACTCCCTCCAGACAAAGTGAAACAGAGCACAGGGAGGAGATACAAACACGTCCTAGCCTGGCTGTCCCTGTTCTGGTGGGGCGGCTCCTTTGGTAAAATGCAGGCACTACTAATGGCCCTTTGGCAGAAAGGGCGATTGGATAGAGTTGAATCCCCAGCTGGAGATTCCCCGCTCACACAGCGGCCGACTTGTACTCCAGAAATTGGCGATAGTGTGTTTGCTGGTTGAGATCTTTCTCAAATCATTTGAGGTCGAAAAGAAGATTATTTCTGTTTGCTTGGTGGCTGGGGTGATCTAAACAATGATGATTCTCTGCCTACGCCTCTATTCACCCATTCCTTAGTTTTGAATGCAAACTCTAACCCCAGAAATGCAAAACTGTGCACAGCCATGCTCCACAGTTTTTGAAGGGAAGGAAGGGCTGGCAGCACATTTCAAAATGTCAAACAACTATTTAAGACCTCGCCCAACCCCCACGAATAATGCTGAGTGCAACTAACACACAGATCTTGGCTCAGAGCAGGGGACGAAAAGCAACTTTGTCTTCATAGCCGGAAGCACATCTACGCAAAATAAGTCAGGAAGAATAATCAAAAACTCTCAGATGGTGAGAGTTTTGCTCATTTATGTGGGCTGTGCTATTTACATTGGAAAACAAACAAACGATCAAAAAAACAGTATGGCATAGCAAATTGACAAACTGCACCAAAATAACCATTCCAAAATTACATGAATCATGGCGTGTTTTGGAGTATCTGCTTACTTAAAAGCAGATGTTGTTTAAGAAGTATGCTGCTAAGTGTGATCAGTATTGAGGGTGAGCTTTGGAGAAGGCAGCTGCCTTCTTTTCTCTTACCAGGACGGATGACTCTCCCTGGGGACCCCAGTGCTCTGTGGGCTGTGCTGCCTCGGTCCTTGGATTCCTTTGTCTTCCTTGAGACGTGGTTGACCTAGCTGTGACTTGGCAATGAACATACATATGCACATGGGGAGGGGTCCTGGAGAGAGGCGGCGCTGGAGGAAGAGGGAAGTTCATCACTGGAGTGATAGCCCTTGTATCAGGCCCTCGGTAAGGAAGCCACAGTCCCCAGGAGATGCAAACAGCCCCCTCCTCTCTCCCTGCTATCACTCTGCCCCATTCTCTTCCTATCACTCACCCCCCTCTATGGAAATCATTATGTTTTGCTTCTATGTTAATTATCTGCCTCCTCCAAGAGTGGAAAGTAAAACCCATGAGGGCAGGATCATGTCCACCTTGCTCGTCACCGTGTGGCCAACATGACAGAAGTTGGAGCCTTTGCGTGAGCAGAGGAACAGTGGGTTCTGGCAAGCCACAGAGTGGCTTCTCTTCCAACTGCATCTGTGGGTAGTGTCTTCTTAAGGGACACATGCCGTGAAACAAGAATGGCCCTGGAGTGTCGACAGAACTCAGGATGCCCAGTGCCTTTCCCTGCTGTGATGTGAGGGGAGACTCCGTGGAAATAAGAGGGAAGATGGTTCAGGAGAGCATGGACACTCACTCATGCTGGGACCTCCCTGATGAAACAAGGTGACAATGTCACAATAATGGACAAAGGAAGGGGGGTACGGAAGGCATTGGAAGACCCAGCCCGACCGTCATATCGTTGCAGGTCCCGACCCCGAACCTCAGCCCTGGCTTCTTGTCTTATCTCCCAAGAGACTGAGGTCAACCCAGCTTCCTGAGCTGCTGATGATACTGGACCATCTGGGAAAAGAGGCAAAAAAAAAAAAAAAAAAAGAACTCCACGGGCAGTAAGAGTCAAACAGAGACCTTTCAAGGCAAAAGGGCCAATTCTCTGGTGTGTGCATTTCATAACAAGACAAATGGGAGTGGACATCCTGGAACAACGTTCCTCAAGACCAAAGCCGGTCAGGAAGACTCCGCCTGATGCTAAAATGTGGCTGAGAAAACAGCAACAGATCTGTGAGATGGAAGAATGTTCCAAGACGTCAAGGTCACAGGAGTAAGGACCCAATTCCTGGGGGTCAATTCAGAGGCAGCGGGATTTGCTGATGAGTCCAGGCTCTGAAGTTGCAAATGGTGCATGAAGGACCAGAGGAGCTGGCCGAATGCCTCACAAGACGTGCACCCAGAGTCAGGATGCAGAAGGACCGGAAACACGTGGAAGAAAACATGGACTCCCTCCTGTCCCTCCCGTGCAAGAAGGACACTGTGGACACAAGCCGCCTTCCGACGTGCCCCAGGGGTCCCTATGCTTCCACGCCGCGCGTGAGCAAGCAGTGGCCAAGTAGGAAGACCAAGTAGGCACATGGCCCGTCTGTGCCCTGGACGCCGCTGGAAGCCAAGCCCAGTGGGGAACCACCAGGAAGCTTTCCCGGCTGAGCCAGGAGCCCCTCCCCCTTGGCATTCAGAGCTTGTCAACAAAAGTAATTACACCCATTCTTTCAACCAGATAAGGATGACATCGAGTGCATGGAGATCAGAAGTAATTAAGCCTAGAAACAGACTTGACTGGACAGCAGAGTGCCCAACGCCCAGCCTAGATGTTCTGAAAGCGTTAATGGCAGATGACGGACGGTGGTCCAAGTGCTGCGGGGGGGTTGGGGGGGGCGCGACTGTGGACTGCAGAGTCGCCAAGGGAGGAGGTGGAGGTGGAGAAAAACTGGGGAACTTACCAAACCATAATGCCCTTCCTCTCAGCACCTTTCTTGGGTGGGGGGCGGGGGGTAAAAAAAAAGCTACAGCAAATGTGAGGACCCAGCAGACGGAACTCTGGCCGAACAATGCAAGGCGGCCTTGAGTGAACTTGAACTCCAGGAGGCTGAGGGGAGCGAGGGCTGCGTGTGGAGGGACAGCCTGGCCACACCCAGCATGTGGACACTCAGGACACCTGCACCTGTGTGCATGGGCTGGACTCGGAAGACGCCCGTGCTGTCTCGCTTTACAGACCTCCTCGTGGGTGGGGCTGAGTTTTGTAAGCCTGCTGCCTTTCCTTCCTTATCCCCCCCATACAGAGATGATGCTTCCACGTTTCCCGGTGACCACCTAAAACCTAAAATCCCTACGCGCACTCCCTCAGCCACCGTGGAGCAGTGGCCTTCCCCGAGGTGGATTTGTTTCGACCGATGTCAACCCAGAGCTAGACTTCCTGGTGGGGAACGTGCAGGTGTGGGCGCAGGCCCCGGCCCCGCCCTGAGCGTGTGCCCAAGGGGCTGTGTTTGGTGGGTGGGTGGGGGTGCTATTTTAAGCTTCCTTCGAAAGCTCAGCGTCACTCGGGGCTCTGGAGAGGGTTTCGGCATCCTGAGGTCCGAGGCAGGGGCTGAGCAGCCGTCACGCGTGCGGTGTGGACACCAAATTGTGTCCTCGTCAGGAATCCTGGGTTCCTGCTGCGGGTGAATGAACAGGCCCCTGCCATCACCTCCTTCCCGCTCAGGATCCCTGGAGCTCAAGGGGTCAGAGAGCAGAGGGCAGCTTGCACCGCCCTGCAGGGTGCGGACAGCCCTGGCCTCGAGCTCACACCAAGCCAGCCGTGCTCACCTGAGTCAGGAAGTCCCCAGGGCCACTTCCAAGTCCGCAGGTAATGAGACAGGTGGGCAGCGTGATGTATGGAGACAGGTGCACCCTCCAGGGCCACGCGGGTGAGCCCCAGGAGCCTGGAGATGCCAGTGGCTGGGGGTTTCTGCGTTGTCCTCCGTATGTGCCACAGCTTCAGAGGAAAACAACAAAACCAAAACCCAAACCAAACACCGACTTTCCCACGTGGTGAGTAATTCCAAATAACACAGACTTAACACTAAGGTTTTTTTTCCTCGCCTGGCATCACTTTGCCTTCCCATATGCCAAGAGAGAGGTGCAGAAGCTAGCTTTTCAAGCACATTTTAAGATGTTATAGAGGGAGACCGGGCCCTGGGGAAGCACTGTGAGGCCACCGGCCCAGCCGAGGAGTGCGGACAAGGTTAACCTGGTCTGCGGGGCATTTCGGAGACCAGTTCACACACAAGATTGGTGCAATCAAATCACACGTGGGCCATTCATAGAAGCCAGGCCACATGCACCTAATCTGGGGTCCCCACGAGGAGAAAACAGCTTCCCTTATAGCGCCCCTTACTGACGGCACGGATGGGGCACCATTAATTACGTGGCTGGAATTGGGAGGGAGTAGCCAGCCCCGGACATGGCAGTATTTTTAGCGAATTACGTGTGGTTGGGATTCGCTGTAATGAGGCTCCAGCCTCGGGCCCCTATTTCCACCGGAAAAACCCACTGCAAGATTCCTCACGGCAAGACACAAACATTGACCGACCGGCACCAGCAAGAGAGTGTAGCATCTGCTATAGTCCCGATCAAGATTCAAAGTCATGCTTGGGCCCTAGAAAGAGCAGGCAGTCCTGTCCACCACCAGCACGTGGGAAAGAAACGTGGACACACGTGGGGCATAGCACCCATGGGACACACCTGGGTCCCCTGCACGTGGAACCGTTTCCTCATTTTCGGACAGACGGGGCCCTCGTATGTTTTTGGGTTCTGTTCTGACATACGCACACACGTGGTAAGGATATATTCCTTTAATTTTTGGAACCGGAAAATTTTCTTTAATTCAGTCTCTGCTTCTTTAACACAAAGATGGCCAAGAATCCACCACCCGCCCAGTCTGATGCTTCGTCCCCTTTGTAAGCAGCCAGCTACGTAAATGTGTGCATGGCCGTTAGGTAGCTTCTTCAAACAATTAAATGAAAAACGATCATATTTATGTGTCTATATATATATGTATATATATACATATACATATATATATGTATGTATATAAAACCACAGCATTCTTAACACTGGCCCAACAGAATACATTATACATCGAGTGCCCCTCACCAAATACCAGCAAATGCAAGATGTGTCATTTAGGGGGTCCCTTTGCATGGGTCCAGACTGTCCCCTGGGATGGGTGGCAATGGGGTACCAGGTCACCAGAAAGAGTATGCTCACTCATGGAACTGTGTTTCCAATACAGGCCTCTATATGCGCGTGTGTGTTTGCGTGTGGACGTCTGTGTGCACGCGTGTGTGCATGTCGCCAACGTAGAAAACACCGGTTTATCCTGTTCAAACTAAGCATGTTAAATAAATCAGATTTTGTAACCGATAACGTTTTTTTTTTTAAAAAGGAACATTGAGGATCTTCAAAAATCGCTACAGTACAAAAAAATGTGTGTGTGTCTGTGTGTATTTATATATTTATATATGTATATTAACCAGAAATAGCGACTCTGTCGGGAGATTCCCACCCCTGTTTTCTGTGAGATTTCTACACGTGGTTCGCTTGGCTTCGGCTTTGTCACCAAGTCTTTCGGGTCAGTACATGGCACATAATGGTATTATTGGCAAAGGTTCAGAATCAGTACAAATCCCAGGCTTCAGGTGCTTCCTGCTGGCCTTCCTTCTCGTCTCCAGCTTCTTTCTTGCTTTGCTTCTCTCCGTTCTCCAAAGAAAACTCTGGCAGAAGGCAGTTCCCCATAGGCGTGAGCATTTTTATAAAAATATATTTGGCCTATAGCGTCCTGCTCTTTGAGCTTCCCACCGGCAAACTGAAGAAGTAGGTATGGGGACCCTCCCCGTACAAAGTTTACTTGTAGGTTTTGTGTGTGTGTGTGTATGTGTGTGTTTTTAATTATTTTATTTATTATTTTTTTTTACAGGTTCACCAACGGAATCCTGTGTGGAAAGAAAACAAGAAGAGATTAACTAGCAGGGGGAGTCAGGGTGGGGGGACGCTGCACAGCCGAGCCCCAGGCTGCTGGCTGGCTTACAGACACAGTGTCCCCAGAGCAGGAAGGGTGTCAGCCAGCTCTGGTCACCAGGGAGTCCCAGGGACCTCGCACTAATCACGGTAATCGATGGAGGAGCCTTTTCTGCTGCCCGCACCAGGAGTGGGTCTGGGCCACCCCCGTGTGAACTACAAGGGGGGCCACACACCCCAAGCCTGCAGGGGACTGAACGCATCCAGCGCTGTGTGGATGCTCTCTCTGGCTCCTACCCACCAAGGGTAGAGGGGCCACCCGCCCCATCCCTGGATGGCAGGAACCACGCAGTCCATTTCAGTCCTCTGCTCGGCTGGAAGCTGGGACTGGGAGACATTAATGCATTGTGTCAGAAAGACCACCTCCTGGGTGTCCCTGAGAGGTGATCTTGCTGAAGAGAGAAAGGCGGTGAGCCACATGCTTACAGGCCACGTCGAGTCTGCAAGGAAGCAAGGAAGGGGCGGCCCGGGCATAGCCTCAGAACCTAGGAACCTCAAAGCCTTCCCATGTCTGTCACAGACCCCAGAGTCAGGCAGCCACCGGCGTCTGGGCATGGCCAGGTGCGTCAGGCCGCGTCACGGCTCAGCGTGGGGGCGCTTTTGCTGAAAGCCACAGCTCTCGCTCCCAGGACTGGCACTGTTTCTCTCTGCTGTCACTTGGACCCCCCACACCCTATAACTATAGGAAATGAGGACCCTCAACTGGTATATCGGGGGGGGGGGGTGACGCCACACCCTCACCTGTGCCGGTGATACAAACGCGCTGGGGGGGGGAAGCATCAACGGTTCTAAAATGAAACAGTGAAGCTCTCAGCTGGAGCTCTGTCAGGTCCACAGTGGTTTGTGCGGCTGGATGGGCCCTGTCCTAGTCACCTGCTGAGTGCCTCAGACCCCCGTGCCTCCCTCTGGATACCCAGGTGCGGGTCCTGTGGGCAGGGCCTGTGACTATGGGGCTCTCTGAGCCCCCCAGGTGACTCTGATCACAGGCCAGGCTTGGGCCCATTACCCCTTTCTCAACAGGCCACAGCCTGGGCTCCTTTGTCCTGAATCAAATAAGCCTGCTGGGTGATCCTCCCGGGACTGAGGCCTGGGAGGCCCCCAGGCTGGGGGGACACATCTTCAGGCTATAGGACAGCATCCTGCTGGGCTCCCTCTATAGCATCCAGGAGCTTCAGACTGTCTGCTCCCCCCAGGGCAGGGGTGAGGGGGCTCATTTCCTTTCTAGGAACCCTCGCCCCTCTCCCTGCCCGTGGTCTGGACAACAAGGCAGGGCTCTGGCTCCCTGCTCACCTCGCCTTCTACCTCCAAATGACACGTGTGGACAACTCCACGGGGGCCTAAAATGGACCATCTGCTCACCCTGTGGGACGGCCCATCTGCTGTGAGCAGGGTGTCATTGCGTGGAAAGAGGACCGCCCTCCATAGCTTTACTCCAACGGTCCCCTGCCCGCTGCTCACACCCACTTTCCAGGATGGGGTGGGGGTGTTTTTCAAAAGGAAGCCATTAAAACAAAGAGAAATGTCTCTCCTCTATGTCTATCTTCCTTCTAATTTGTGGAAAGCTAACAATCGTGGAGACAGATTCTCTATGACTCCACTCATGTGAGGTCCCCAAAGGAGTCAAATCCAGACACAGAGAGTGGCAGGGTGGGCGCCAGGGCCTGGGGTGGGGGTTGGGGGGGCTGGTGGTTCGGGGGGACAGAGCTTCAGTTGAGGGACATGAGAAAGTTCTGGAGACGGATGGTGGGGACGGCTGCACGACACAGTGACTGTACTTAATACCACCGAATGCACTATTAAAAATGGTTAAAAAGGTCCACTTCATGTTACGTATATTTCACCATAATTTTAAAAGCTAGAAAGTCAAAACAGTATGATGACACTGAAGCCTGGGCCTGACGACCCCCTGCCCGGTTTGGGCGGCCTGGGAGCCTCTCTGGCTGGAGCAGCTGTCCCTGTCCCAGCAGCTGTCCCTGGTCCTGGCATGATGACCAGCAGTGCCCCCTCCTCATTGGAAGAGGGTCCTGGGCTGGAGCACAGGTCGGAGGGTGGCCCCCTTAAGAAGGGAGATTTCCAAAGCCAAGGGAATTAAAAGCAAAAATGAACTATTGGGACCTCATGAGGATAAAAAGCTTCTGCACTGCAAAGGAAACAATCAACAAAACTAAAAGGGAACCGACGGAATGGGAAAAGATATTTACAAATGACATATCGGACAAAGGGCTAGTATCCAAAATCTATAAAGAACTCACCAAACTCTACACCCGAAAAACAAATAATTCAGTGAGGAAATGGGCAGAGACATGAATAGACACTTTTCTAAAGAAGTCAGCCAGATGGCCAATGGGCACATGAAAAGATGCTCAACGTCGCTCCTCATCAGGGCAATAAAAATCAAAACCACACTGAGATACCACCTCACGCCGGTCAGAGTGGCTAAAATGAACAAATCAGGAGACTCTAGATGCTGGACAGGATGTGGAGAAACGGGAACCCTCTTGCACTGTTGGTGGGAATGCAAACTGGTGCAGCCGCTCTGGAAAACAGTGTGGAGGTTCCTCAAAAAATTAAAAATAGAACTACCCTATGGCCCAGCAACAGCACTGCTAGGAATTTACCCAAAGGATACAGGAGTGTTGATGCATAGGGGCACTTGTACCCCAATGTTTATAGCAGCACTTTCACCAATAGCCAAATTATGGAAAGAGCCTAAATGTCCATCACCTGATGAGTGGATAAAGAAATTGTGGTTTATATACACAATGGACTACTACGTGGCAATGAGAAAGAATGAAACATGGCCTTTTGTAGCAACGTGGATGGAACTGGAGAGTGTGATGCTAAGTGAAATAACTCATACAGAGAAAGACAGATACCGTATGTTTTCACTCTTATGTGGATCCTGAGAAACTTAACAGAAGACCATGGGGGAGGGGAAGGAAAAAAAAAGTTAGAGAGGGAGGGAGCCAAACCATAAGAGACTCTTAAAAACTGAGAATAAACTGAGGGTTGATGGGGAGCAGGAGGGAGGAGTGGGTGGGTGATGGGCATTGAGGAAGGCACCTGTTGGGATGAGCCCTGGGTGTTGTATGGAAACCAATCTGACAATAAATTTCATATTTAAATAAATAAATAAATAAATAAATAAAAAGAAGGGAGGTTTCTGCAAGGTGGCTTTGCAGTCCCTTATTCTGCCTTTACTCAGACAGACGGAGGTGACAGGCGCCCCTTGGCCCCTTCCCTCAGGCCAGCCATCTTGTGGGTGGTTTTCAGAACGGACCGTCTCCTGCCACTTTCCCACTGAAAGTCTTCAGAGCTTCGCACAGTGGACAAGGTCCTGCCTCCTAACTCTCCGAGTTCCAGGCAGCACCTTGGCCTGAAAGGGCAAATCTCGGACTTCATATCCTTCAAGTTTCTGCAGACGGTCACATCCCTGGGGAGGCCTTCCTGGGCACCCCTCCTTTCCCAAACGTGTTCTCTGTCTCATTTCCATCAGAACGTGCTGTACAGGATGATACGTACAGTCAGGGGGTGCCTAAGGGTTCACCTTTGGCTCACCCGGGTTCCAGCCCTGTGCCCAGAGTAGGAAATCCATGCTGGATGCAGATAAGGGAAGACGCATCTGTGTGAAAGTAGCCTTGTCCTCCGGCCCAGAGACTAAAGCCTGAAATGACCTTCACGTGCTGCCTGCAGGTGGGTTGTGATGGGGACAGCCACATCAGAGGATTGGCAGAGGGGCCCCTGAGCCGCTGGGGAGAAAGCCTCTTCCAAACCCATGGGCATCTGTTTCTACCCAAAGTCTCAGGATGAAAGAGGCAGAGAGAAAGAGAGAGAAAGAGGGAGAGATATGGCTCCAACCCTGTGCCCTGAATTGCCACTTCGAGAGCAATGCTGGCTTCCTGCAGAGGTGGGCGGGTTCCCTGCAAGGGTCTCCACAAGGGTGGCCTCACCCCATCAGGCCAGGAGGAGGGGCTTGAGACTACCCACAGCCACTTTCCAAGTCTGCCCCGCATTCCTGCTGCTTGCACTCAGCTGCAGGGAGGGCTTGTGGTTTTCGGTTCCAAAGACTCTGTGCATGAACCTCTCAGCTGGGCACTAACCCGAGAGGGACCAGAGAGGTATGTGCATCCCAGGCCAGTCAGGAAAAGAGAGCCAAGGAGAGCCCCCCACCCTCCACGTCCTGGCTGGGGAGAAGCAGGGGGAGGGCGTCCGCACCAGAAAGGGAAGCTGTGTGTTGCCAACTGATCCGAGAGATTGGGATCTGGGATAAATTCTGACTTTGGAGAAACTAGGAGATCTTGGGCTCGCCGGGCCCGCCATTGACAGACTAACTACAAGGTGGGTCCTAGGTTTAAAGAGCAGTGTCTGCTTTTTGCAAAACAAAGAACAAACAGACTAAGGCAAGAGCGCCCTGGAGCCAGTGGCTGCTCCTCAGTTTCTGCCAACCTGACGGGAACTTTCCGTCGGACTTCGCCTGCAGCTTGGAGATCAGTGTGCAGAGGGGGTTTCTGCACGTTGCTTTGAAAAAACCGTTCCTCTGAATTACAAAAAGCTGGGTGTGTGTGTGTGTGTGTGTGTGTGTGTGTGTGTGTGTTTTAAAACAAAGTGGGAAGGCTCAGGTGCACTTCTCGGTTTTTATTAGTTATGTCTTCAGTGTGTTTTTGAAAATAATAATGGCACATGATTTATTTCGTACTGACTTCAGATGCAAGAACTTTTATTACTTTTCAGGCTCCGTTGGGAATAAAGTGGCCTTTTGGCAAATGCAAAAGATCTGAACACTAATGAGCTTTTCTGAAGTTTACTTGTTACGTGAAAAATGACAGGAGATTAGCCCAAGAGGCAACGGCAGGCCTGTGTCTTCGTCCCCTTACTTGGTGTTTGGGAAGGTCAGCTTTACCGTGACTCATCCAGAACAACGGGGTGCCACTGTGGAGGTGGTCTGAGGCAAGAATTTGCTGGAATCTACTGGAGAGGCTGAATCAGGGAAACAGGATGAATATCTGCCCGCATCAGGGTGCCTGTGTCCAGGAGCCCAAGCATCACCAACAATCTGCCTGCAGGGAAGTGAACTTAACCACTCTTGGGTCCCACGTGTGCACAGGGGTTAGCGTGAGCAGACACAATGGTACGGTTACAAACTGCTATATCATCATTAAAAATGCATTTGGAGAGGCTTAACAGCTATGCAAGAGATAAATATCTCTGCTGGCTCTTAAACCTTAATTAAATGTTTTAGTATTAATTGCTATTTATTTAAGGGACAATAAGTACCCTAGTAAATCTGAGCGAACTTCCTGGCCCTTCTCCGCTCGATGCTCATGTCTGGGCATTAATTGCAAGAATCAGGGATACTTAGAATCTGAATGCTTTTCTCCCATTGAGTGATAAACAGTCTGTCCAGCACGTGGAGACGGAATCTTTAAGCATTTATCAAAGGCTAACAAGACTGTTTGCATAGCCCTGCTGGTCTGCGTCTACCGGAAAAGAAGGTGGCTGGAGCTCCACAGGTGCATGGCGGCCTCAGGACAGGTCCTGACGGCTCTTCTCACCTCCCGACATGGCCCCCCTGGGATCCACAGTGAGTAGGTCTGGTCTTCGGACACAGAGGCATCCTCTCCCGCCAATGGAGGTGGTCCTGAAATAGCTCCTCGGACGAGCTGGCAAGTGGGGTCCAGACAAGTGGGGTCCAGATGCCCTGAGAGGAATGTGGTCCAGGCGGGGCCTGCCGGGGAGTGGCGGAAGGGGAGTGCCCGCCAAGCCTGCGGGGGTCCTTCGATGCCCTGTGTTGCTTGAAGAGAGAGCTGAGCCAAGGACACAGCAAAGCTTTCTGGAGCAGAGGAGTAAATTAAAGCACTCTTTCCTACTTTTTGTTTTTTTAAGTCAGGGCTACGGCTCAGTGCTCAGGGTGCATGAGAAGGCTGTAGGCTCAGGCTTCCAGCACTCAGGAGCTCGTCTCTCGTCTGCCTGGCTGCCACGCTGCAGAATCGGGTTGAATGTCCCAGGAGGCCGATTTCGTGGGAAAGCTTACCTTCGTCGGCCACCAGCTCTCTTCCCGCTTGGGGCCGGGCAGGGGGTGGCACGGGGGACAGACAGCTCATAGCACGGGGGGCACAACCGAGGCTCTCAGATGGTGGGCAGAGCCAGGCCGCCTTGGGTCGGACCGGCCCCACCACGTGCCACCTGACTGAACTCAGGCAAGTCACTTAACTGCCTCGTGCCTGTTTCTCCTCTGTAGGTGGCACTTCCGGGAGGACAATATGAATCTCTAGATGAAAGAGTGTCCCGTGAGTGCCCCCTGAGGGTCCGCATTAGGGAAAATGATCCCCCGCGGGGGCTGCCTGGAGGGTAGGGCATGCCCACTGCTAGGCTCTTGAAGGAGGGGAGCTGGGGTCCTGACGTGCAGGGACCAGGTCAATGTCTTATGCTCGAATGCATCTGTAAAATCTTAAGAGTCATGCTGGAGACCACCGGGCCATCCTGCAGAGGTTTTACCAGGCCGGAGGGGACCCCGCTCCTAAGAAGCAGCTCCCTGTTGCCAGCCTGGCTGGAGCTCCAAAGGGCGCCCTGTCCCTGGCCTTAATGAGGTGAGTCACGCCCAGGCAGACGGAGGCATAAGCTTCTGACGGATGGGCCTCGGAGGCGCATCTGGCTCTTGAATGGTCGCGGACGAGACTGCGCTTTCCCTAACTTGCCAGCACGGTCTCAACAAAGGCCGTTTGTGGGGGGCGGGGGAAGGGAGGGGTGCTTTCTTTTCTAATCTAATTACGTTTCTTTGCCCGTTGGCTGAACATCACACTAAGCAGGTCATTTTGGCTTCGGGACAGGAAGTGAGGGCTGGAGATTTGATCTGAAGCAAACACTCGATTCATTAGGGCTGGATTAGCACAGATTTCCGCCCCCCCACTCCTATTTCTGATGGCTCCCACAGGCCCCCGTCTACACACAGCCAGCCGAGTTCTTGGAGGGGCACACGTGTGTCCCGAGGAAACACCTTCCTGCCCCTGCCCTTCTGCCCACTCTGACCATGAGCCCCGCGTGAGGAGGTGAGCGGAAAAGCGGTATTTTCAGACCCCGATAACCCATCCTAGAAACTGGGTTCCCTACTCAGGGAAGGGATGTGATGTCACAGAATATCTGTGGACGAGAAAAACCCAGCCTCAAAAAGAAAGACAAAACCAAAGAGCCCAGCCCGCGGGTTGCGTCTACTGAACTGCACATAGAGAGCGTGCAGTCATGGGGGCGAAATGCTCTTTCTCCCCCAGCAGCCCGAGTGTTCGGGAGATTCGGTGCAGAAGAAAGCAATTTAACGTTAGCATTAAAGTTAATATCACTGAAAGCAAACCAAATGTTCCTATTCAGCAGAGCATGGAAAATTCATCCTGTTTTGGTGCCGGTCCCTGGCTTCAAATTAGTAGATGTCTCAACCCTTTGCTTGCTTCCTTTATCATTTGCCTTCTTATCTCTTATTTTTATATTCCAAAATTATATTTTAATTCTGCTTTGTGCCCTCCCCCGTCGACGTACAGACATTCGATGCAGGTGAGATACCTGCCCGTGCGGCCGCCGCCCTGGTCTCCGCCTGCTGAGCGGCCGGGTTTCCCTGCTGGTCCGCGTCCCTGCCTGTCTGTCCCTCCCCTCCACGGGGGCATTTCTAACAAGTGAAGCAGAGAGACCACAAGCCCAGCCCTCCGGCTCGCATTCGGGACGGCCACACCACCTGCCATGTCCAGAAGGCCTCCCACTTATCCCGGGGTTGGGGAAGGTGAGGCAAAGGGGAAAAACAAAATCAATCAACGTCCAGAAAAAGAGGTACGTACCATAAAATAGACACATGGCGTCTGCCCTGCCCCCAGGAGGTACACAAGACTTCGGCCAGTCAGCAGGAGATTTCAAACCATTTCTCAGACACAAAGGCCACAGGAATAAGATGCCGATCAGAGGAGGGTCTGCAGGGAGCAGAAAAACGGGCTTGCGTGTGCCGGTACAGAACAACAGGCATGCCGACGGGCTCAGGCCTGCCGCCAATCACCGGCTTCTTGAGTCACAAAGAACCCAGGAGACATAATGCTCAGCTTGGACCCCCCCACCGGTCTTCAGCAGGAACGGGGAACCCCCCACAACGGCCAGCTGACACTCACTTCCGCCCTGGAAGGCCTTGGAAGACACACAGCCTGAGGGATCCGTGTGCAGAAGGGAGCTGGCATTCTAGATTTCAGTGTTTTAATTGGTAGGACAAGGGCAAAGCTTAGGGTCTCCGCCTCTGAGGGCAGAGATAACACCCACTTTACTGCACATGCTGGAGCCCGGGGGGCCTGACTCCGGAAATGGCTCTCCTGTCATCCGTCACCTTTGAGACCTGAGCCATTGTTTCCGAAGGCCAGGGAGACCCAGCAGAGCGTGACCTCAGGCCCAAAAGCAAGAACCCGCTCTATCCAACGCTTCTGAGCCAGGGCTAAGAGCGCCAGCCGCGCCCACGCTGCACGTGGACAGGGCAGGGCCAGAGGGGGACCAGTGGGAACAAGGATGGCCAGTCGGTGGCCCTCCATCCACGCTTCCCCAAAACGGAAGCTCTGGTTGGCCAGGATTCACAAACTGACACACACATGTTCACTCGGTGAAATGCTTTGAAATGCTTTTGCCAATTCTTTGTGAACGAGGCCTTCGGCAAGGCTGGTAGGCAACCAAGGAGCTCCCCCAATGTCGCCGAGTGTAAGTGCAGCGGGCAGAGGACACCCCTGAGGCCCTGCTCTCTTCAGCGGGGAGAGGAGCATCTCAGGGAACATTGGGAAGATCGCGGACTCCCACGCAGAGGTGCAAGACAGGAGCTTCCGGAAGACCCACCTGTTCTCACGGCCAGGACAAGGTCCCGCTAACCATGGGCATCACAGCTGGACATCACCCTAGTCTCCTTGACCGTGGCTCTGGGAGGAAGGCTTTTGGGCCCTCAGGCATTTACTCCTAGCTGCTTTTCCTGCTGCCAACAAGGGGTCCCTCAGGTCCGTCTGCTTTCTTACTCATTTCTTCCTAGACTTTTCAGTGGTTGGGAATTTTTTTTTTTTATTTACAAAATGATGCATAAGTGTATGCTCGCTTAAAAAAATAGCTTGTTGATGTTTTAATCTAATGCCGGATAAATCCCTGGAAGCTGACTCAAGGGTTTCTTCAATGTTCCCAGGGATGGTTTTAGGGTCATGTCTTCTTTGAAGGATTACACATGATTAATAAAAAAAAGAGCATTTAATAACCCAGAGTCTGGTTGGTGTTTGATATTTTGGCTAGATGCGCTGCTGACATTTTATTGACGGGGGTTCTGAGACACTGGCAGTGGGCCAGGGGAGAGGGTGCGTGTTGACAGGGGGGCGGGGGGGGGGTACGTGTTGATATCAGAAGGCCCGGCTCTGTGAAGCCGGAGGGATGCCCACTCATCTGCCACCACATGCCGTCCGGGGTGGGGAGGCCTTCTGCCTGCTCTCCAAGGGTAGGGTCTGGAAGTGGATGCTGGATGCTGCTGTGTCCTGTCTCTGGGTGGGGAGACACCTCTTTATGTCTAGCCCGCCCCTCTTGTTCCGCTAGACCAGCTGTGTGCATTTGCTCAGTGCCCCCCCACTCCCAAAGACACATGACGGCTGCCCCACACAGACCCACGGCCCCTGTGATGACACCGTCCGGCCAGGAGCCTGTGGAGGCGGCAGGCACCAGCCCAGGCCTGAGCTCACCGGTTCCCGTTGAACGTGGACTTGTACTCCCCCGTCGGATGCAGCGTCTCGTCTGCGTACACAGGCACAGCCGTCCGCACACACTCGTGGGAGCACTGGAGGGTCTCGTTGTAGGCCGTGAAGATGTCCAGGCTGCTGGGCACCCGGGCAGGGGTGAAGTCCGTCAGGTTCTGGCAGCTCTCCTCCTGCTGGTTGATCTTCCGCTGGTGGCTGGTCCTGCGCGTGTTCCCGCTTTGGGCACAGCTGGAAGAGAGCCAAGGCGACGTGGGGGCGGGGCGGGCCGGTGCCCAAACCCAGAACCTAAACTGTGGAACCTTCCTCTCCAGGCATTAATTATTCGTCATTTAATATTAAATGGTAATTTCCAGCCTCTTCGGAAAGATCAACCACAATCAAACAATCAGCTTGTTCTCTTTTTTTTGTTGTTGTTGTCGTTAATAAAATCTGAATTGTAAATGTGGCCATTATGGCAGGGCCGCTTATGAGGTAAGTGGCTGAGCTGGGTTATCCCAGAGCTGAGGCCCTGTCTGGCCAAAGGATGTCACCCAGGCAGTGGTGTGGACGCAGTTTCCTCACGAATGGGTACAGGTGGGGCTGGTCTGGTGGTTCGTTCTGGAAGGGACGATGTAACTATCTCTGGGGAGAATTAGTGAACGGGGAGCCTTATGCCTTCAGCCCTGCCCCCGCCCAAGCTCCCAGTTGGGGATGAAAGCTGGTCGTCCATCCTTCACTGCCGCCAGCAGGTCTATGGAGAGGACTGTTCCGCACTCCCCATGGATACTTCCCTGCTCCTCTGGTCCACAGAGCCTTCCCAACACTGTCAAGGATGGACATGGGCATCCCTCCCTTGTCAGCCAAGGTGTCTGACCCAGAAGACAATTGGTGACCCTCTCAGTCACTTCTGGCAAGTCACAAGAAGGATGAGTAGAGGGGCGCCTGGGTGGCGCAGTCGGTTAAGCGTCCGACTTCAGCCAGGTCACGATCTCGCGGTCCGTGAGTTCGAGCCCCGCGTCATGCTCTGGGCTGATGGCTCGGAGCCTGGAGCCTGTTTCCGATTCTGTGTCTCCCTCTCTCTCTGCCCCTCCCCTGTTCATGCTCTGTCTCTCTCTGTCCCAAAAATAAATTAAAAACGTTGAAAAAAAAAAATTAAAAAAAAAAAAGAAGGATGAGTAGAAGCCCCATCCCCACGGTGGAGGGCAGCTAGGAGGAAATTTGGGGAGCCCCCAGTTGGAGGAACCTCATCAGGGCAGCAGTGCCCCATCTCCCATCCCTGCTGTGCTCACAGCCAATGAGGAAGAAGTGGCTTTGAGGGGCGAGTGTCCATAAGACCATCACGGTCATGCCCTGTCTCGGTTTTCCAACAAGAGGAGCCCTGCTTCCCGATGCAGAAGCCCCACCCTGTAAGCAAAGGTAGGAAGAAAATTGCAAAAGCCAAGGGACTCCCCCCCAAGGTCACAGAACCCCTTCATCCACGGCCTGAGTTGTCCTCCCCAGAAGGAGTCTCTGAGGCTTTGCTGTAAACCCCACTGTGGGAAACCAAGAGAGAGCTGGCCTGTTTGTCACACGGCAGGTGACAGAGCCCTGCCTCCTTTGAGGGCAGTCAAGAGGGTCGATGGGATTTGCCCTGCCATGCACCCATGTGCTCTTGGGCTCCAGAGTCCCTTCTCTGGCCAGCCATCCCCTGCCCAGGACTGCCCTGCGGCGAGCTGAGTGCCGTCCTCATCACCAGTCCCAGAAAACGCCTGGGGTCTAGGATTTGCCAGCCTTCGGGAAGCCTCACTGTTCTCCGCGAGGTCGGTTTTGGGGGTTGTGCCAAGCCCCTCCTTCCCACCTTTGCTGACCCTAGAGACGGGCTTTCTCTCGAATTTCCATTGTCTGGACACTCGGGTGTGGCTGCCACCCATGAGCCCTGTAGGATTTCCTGCACCTGCCGGCAGCAGGGGGATTATCTGGGTGTGTTACTCTACCAGGGACTTTGAGCTCTGATCTAAAAGGAGACACATTTGCTGGAGGAGAGGCTGCAGGCACACGGGGCCTCGGAGGTGTGTGTTCAGCAGGGTCACCCGGCAGTGCCCCGATTTTCCCAGGGGTGTAGCAGGTGCATACACCCAGCAAGGCCAACCTCAAAGTAGGCCAATTTCCAGGAGGAAATAGGCAAAGGCAGGCGGCCTGGAGCAAGGCAGTAACCTAGTTCAGCAGACACAGAGCGGCGGCAAGAAGAAGGAAGGATTCAAGGCGGCTGAGCCTGGACAGCCAGGGGCAGCGAGGGGTGGGCACAGATCCGCCCAGGCCACCAGTGTCGGGTGGGTGACATCGCAATTTACACACGAGTGCAGAGACAGACAGGGACACCTGCCACCTGAGAAACCGTCATGGAGGCTGGGCTCGCCCGTATTCTGCAGAGAAACCACGGTGAGGGGGGACACTCCCCAAGGGCTGTATCTGGGAGCGCAGCACCCGTGGCCGGCCGGGCTGCCCCGGGGCCGACGGGGAGCAGGGCGTAGCACCGGGTTCTCTGACCCAAATGAAAACTCAGTGATGTGGGACCGGGTTTGAAAAGTAGGAAAGCCTCTGTGCACACTTCCCAGGGGACCCCCCATTTCCAGGCCAGAGGGGCCGAGGAGCCTTACCAGTTTTTTAAGACAAGAGTTGTAATCAGAGCAGCTATGACCATGATGAGGGAGACAGTGATGGTGATGATCTGATGAACAGCCAGACCTGGAAGAGAGGAAGTGGGGGGCAGCCGTGAGACCAGGGTGTGAGCAGAGGAGCCCAGCAGGGGCAGGGCCTTGTTCCTGCCAACTCAGGTCTCTCCTTCCCCAGGTGCCCTGGCTACCAGCACCGTTGTCACCTGAAGTCCAGGAAGCGAGGCCCCAGCCCCGGCCTCTCTGGGTCCCCCAGCTGTGACCGGGCCCGCGGGCAGCTGTGTCCTTTCTCGCACCTACCTGCCGAGCCCACCACCTGGCCCAGGTAGGCTCTGGCTGACGCATTCCTCCAGCCCCTGTCACCACTCCTCCCACCTGGGTGAGGGGCAGCACCTCTGAGTAGCAGCGCATTTGGCCTGATGCAGGAGTAGCCGGGACGGCCCAGGATTTGTTGGGAATGTGGGGCACAGTGAACGTGGGTTGACACCCCCCGGCAGACTCAGGGGTACTTGGATCACTGGGGTGGTAGGAAAGGCTCCCACTTCCGGTCCTCTACCTGAGGCTCTTTTCCTCCTGACAACACATCTGTCACTACCTTCCTAGAACACAGACACTGGGGGCAACCTCAGCAGACTCCACTGGTCCGTAAAAGCCACGTGCAAAGGCCTTGTCCTCCTCCCGTCAGATAGAACCCTACCTGAGGAGCCAGGCCGTAAAGGTCCTGGGGGCGCCACACCGAGCCCTGCACACAGCAGCGTTTGCCCTACCCAAGTGCCCGTCTGCCCTGTTGTGTTCTTGCACCTGGGTGTTTAAGCACCTGCATCTCTCCACTGCTGGTGTCCATCTGCAGAGGCCCACCTATCACCCCAGAGGGACCCAGCAGGTCCCGGGGGGGCGGGGGTGGGTGAGAACAGCACATGTGTGTGTCCCAGTGTGGAGGATCTCAGAGTAGAAGATTTTTCTGGCGGTCTCCCAAGGACACAGTCTCGCAAACAGATGTTACCTCTCTACCGAATATGATCCTCGTGGGGGGAATTGCTAATAAATGATTCAAAGTTGGCATGACCAGAAAACAGGCTTTCTCCTCCCGTTTGCCCATCATCCGGGATATTTCTGCTTGTTGTGAGGGATTCCCATCCCGAGCCCACAGGATAAGCACCACTAGGAAAACTGGAGAAGGCACATGGATTTGGTACATGGAAGTCACGGACTTCCCCTTATTTATTCTTTTATCCATTGATTCGGGAACCGGTTACTGAGCACCTCCTGCATGCCAAGCGGTGTTAGTTCTGACCAGCTCAGCCACGGTGCCCACCTGGAGCTGCTCTACTGCCCAGTTTTTAAAGTGGCAGCATTCACTGCTCGTTCTGGACGATGGCTTAACATACACCTATGCCCAAGTTGTGGCACCTGCTATGAGCCTTTGGGTCAGTTTACTTTCTCATCTAAGACTGCCAAGTCAGCTTTGCAATGGAACTGATAGCTAGTTATGCCGCAGGAACCACCCTCTGTCTCACCAACAACGGAGTGCTCACCAGCTTCAGTAATCCCTAACTATTCAGCAGCTTCCCCAACACCCAAGTGAGACCTTGTTGGCAGAGGAAGGGTTGAAAAGGATGTTGATGGTGAGTGATGATGATGATGGTGACGGTGATGATGGTGACGATGATGGTGATGATGGTGACGATGATGATGGTGGTGGTGATAGTGATGATGGGGATGGTGGTGGTGATGGGCATGATGGTGGTGGTGATGATGATGGTGATGGGGATGATGGTGGTGGTGATGATGACGGTGGTGGTGATGACGGTGGTGATGATGGTGATGAATGTGGAGATGATGAGAGTGATGATGGTGATGATGGTGGTGATGATTATCTCAGGCATGCTCAACAAGTTGTAGCGATTGTCAGATGTGCATGATCCCATTTATTCCTGATAACAACTCTCAAAGGTAGATACTGTCAGCATCGGTCATGGAAGTGAAAACTATGTGGGTCAGTTTGAGTAAGTTCCCTGGATCACATAGGGTCTATTGGCTCCAAGGCTCGTAATAAGAGCGGTAGTATATGATTCTGAGCTCAGATTTCATTCATCTGGTTTTGCTCTGACCTTCTTTAATCTCAGTCTTGGTCTCCTTTCTCCCAAGACTGAGGCTGGCACCTCTCTAATCTACATTCCTGGAGAAGAACATTCGTGGAGGCAGGCTCTTGAGCCTCATCATCCCCTCCACGGATAGATCCCTTGGGAAGTGCTCTGGGTCCATGCAAAAAGCTTCTCAGGCATTTGTTGGCAGGTTACACCCCAACTCCCATGGCAAGAACTGAGTCTTTGTTTCTTGGGCTAAACCCTCCATCTTGTAGGTCAGGAGAATTCAACCTACGGAGGCTAGTGATATAAAAGAATACCCTGAGTGGGTGAGCCAAGAGGAGCATCAGGGGCTGGTTGAACTTCCAGGCAAGGCCTAGCCGGAGGCACTGAGAGCCCTTTCAAGAGCAGAGCTCTGTGCCGTCCTTTCCCCAACATCTGCAGGACCATGGGAGGCATAGGGCACTGCCAGATTTTGACCTCTCATCTTCCTACTATGGGAATTCTGTTGTGTTGAATATCTTCAGTGATAAAGTCCTTGGAAGAGAGGAGTTCCAAGACTAGCCACATCTTAGATGTCTGACTGCCTCCCATTCCCCCTGTGGGTTAGGATGGGAAAGCATTGATTCTCCCAGTCTGATGGATGTAAGAAACTGAAGCCTGGGGGAGAAATGGTTGGCTCAAGGGCCCCCCTCCCTCACTGATGATTCTCAGAACAGAAGATCAGCCCTTTGCTTGAGGTCCTCATAAGTCCCTGAAGCCCCTTAAGAAAGGGTGTCATCATCTTTACATCCACCCCTAGCCCCACGCATGCTCTGACACAGTCCCTTACCACTGTAGCTATGGGACACATTACATTTATAGTTGAAAAGTAGAATATAAAAATGAAGGGAACAGGGAGAAAGATATAATCCCAAGGTGTGCCTTGTTCTGGAGGCCCTTCTTCTGACTTCGGTGTGAAATTCCTCCATAGAACTTACCAAACTAAAATGATATATGGGTTAATAGCCAGCCAGATCATCTGGGTAAAAAATACGACAATAATAGAATGGCTATGCTTTCTGGAAAGACCTCTCTACGCCAGGCGCCTTGCTAAGTCTTCACACATGATCGATTTAATCCATCAGCATCCTACACTTTTTCACCTGCCTGACCAACGAGGAGCCTGATGCTGAGGAGTAAAGTGACTTTCCCATCATCACTTGGCAGATCCAGGATGGAAGGCAATTCTCTGCTCCAGGGCCTCAGAGAAAATAAAATATCTAACGCCAAACTAACCCATCTGTGGCCACATTCTGGTCATAAAATTGGCTAGAGGCAAACATCTGACTACTCCTCACATACTGCCTTTGCAAGGCAAACAGCCTTCTGCTTCAATGCCTGGCCCATAGGTCTTAATGGGCCCCTGGGCTCATGCACAAAACATCAATGGCTACAAGACAATCCCATAAACCCCATACTCATGATGGCTGAACAAGGATCAGGCCTTTTGACATGTGGCAAGAATGACACTTGTAAGAAGCAGTTTGGAAGACAGAAATCCATAAGGATGTCTCCCCTCATTTCCTTTCTTTGGGAGGTCGGCTACTAAGAAGAGAACAGAACAACGTGTGAGAAGTGGTTCCGTTTCAATCATCTGCCCTGTTATGTAGTCCTCTCCAAATGTCAGCCGTCCTTCCTTCATCTGTGTAAATCCCTGTAGTCTGGCCATAAAGGGGCAGAGAGTAAATATTTTAGGTTTCGCAGGAAGTGTGGTCTCTGTTGCAACTTCCCAATCCTGCCATTATGGGGCCAGACCAGCCATGGCCCATGTGCCAACCAATGGGCGTGGCTGTGTGCCAATAAAACTTTATTTACAAACACAGGCAGCGGCCAGATTTGGCTCATAGGCTATAGTTTGCTGGGCTCTAACTTAGGTGAATAGCTGAAGGTGGTTTGTCTTATGAATTAATGAGAATATATACCTGTTTTGAATGATTGGTTAAAGCCAGGACTCCAATGGCAATCCTTTGGTTCTGAAGACTAGAACCTTCCTCCTCCATCTTCAAAAGTTTACTGAGTTCTGGGAATTTCACTGGCCAGTTTCACCCCGCTGGGTTTGTCTGTGTGAGGTTGGCTTGAGAATAGATCATGCTGCATGACAGTTCCCTTGAGAACTCAATAGATTGGATTCTTGGTGTTTGGACACCAAAACTCAGGGAGAATGTTACCAATGTAGTCCCTCCAAGGACCCACAGAATTATTTTAGCCATATGGCTCCATTTCCTCCATTGGGGTAGAAAAGGAGCCGCATTTTGTGAAAAGACAAGAACCTTCAGATCACAGAACTGGTGTACGGAGAGGGACCTTTCCCTACTGGCTTTCCTCACCCCACACAAATGACAGGGTTCTTAGGAGGTTCTCTCCCCCGATTCTCTCCTTCCTCACTCCTTTCTGCCGATACTTACACCTTAAATAATGTCCCCTCTGGTCAGGTCCCTTGTGGCCATTGCATAATGCAGGCAGGGACATCTGTCCCCCAAACCCCACTGACCCTGGACAGGGCAATGTTAGTTAGTAGAGTATCTACAGCCCGCTGTCAGGGAGGCTGCGATCTGGTGAACAATGATGTTACCTTAAGGGAATGTACACTCTCCACCCCCCAGAAAAGCAACAAAACACAAACTTTCTCCCCTCTATTTACAAGGTCACCATTGAATCCATCTTCAAATGCTCTGCAATTCAGACCTGGTCCCAGAGTGCACGGCGTGCTGTGCGGGGGGTTCTTGCTTCCCCTTCCTGACAGGTGTTATTGTTCCTGCTAATTTAGGGGCTCTTTCTGCTCCTGGTAATTGCCACTGTATACTAATGTGCTAGGAATCAGCTGCCATCCAGATAATGAAAAATTATACCTGGAATAATGGATGGGGACAGATGGATTAGCGAACTCTGCATCAATCAATAGGGCTTTTATGGTTATATTTGTGGTGTTTTGTAATAAGATCAGGCCCTGGAGATTGATGTGGGCTTGGTAATCTATCTCCAGGTCTGGATGGGTTTTTGATTAAATAGAAGCTGAATCGCACACAGGCCACTGTCCGTGACAAAAACAAAGCCATCGAGGGCCTTCTTTCCCACCACTTGAGGGGCGTGTGGGCACATCTGGCTGGTGCACTTGGGTGGAGGCAGGAATGATGGCCCTGGAGTTTGCTGAGGCAGAGGGACGACCCATCTGTGCTGACAGCAGCTCATTTTATGATACAGGGATCTCATGCACTTGCCCTGCGGGGACAAAGACCTGTTGGCCAATGGATCCAGGGACGCCTGTCTTCAAGGGCTGGACAGGTGAGAGGCGACAGGGTTTTCCAAAGGGCCAATTGCACTGCAAAAACACCATTCCTTTCCACAGAGGCTGCAAAACACAGACTGCACAGCACATCTCTGACAAAGTCTCTGGGAATACGGGGACACTCACAGCATCCCCTGCAGGACGGGGGAGAGGCCAGCCCAGCTTTCTTGAGGAGCAGGCGCTCCAGGGTTTGGGCTCATTCTGAAGCACCTGGCCACCTGACGGGGCGGGGAAGGCTGCTGAGGGGAAATGCATCTTCCCAAACCAGGATGCTCCAGAAAAACAAGGCTACCAGCTTTTGTGGCAAGGACACAAGGGGTGTGCCTTTTTCTGAGCGACCCCCGCAGTGTGTCCACACGGTGGGCGATGAGGGGGCCTCCAGCCAAGACCCTGTGGAAAGCAAGCTGCCTCTCATTGAAATTCTCTCCAGCTGCGAGCAGGACCACCGCCTAAAGAGAACAGAGTCCGCCTCTGGAAATGGCTGTGCTAACACCTCACGATAACAGGGCAGAGGCAAGTCCTCGAGGAATCAAAGGACCCAAGTCAGTTTGTCCTCAACCGGGACATCTGGCCACGGCCGGAGACAGTTTTGGTTGTCACACGGAGGTGAGGGGTCGGTCCTACTGGCATCTAGCGGATAGACACCAGAGATGCTGGCAGATGTCCTACAGAGCACAGGATGATCCCATAAGAAGGAATGATCTGGCCCAAAATGTCAAAGGTGCTGAGTTTACTCACTACAGGAAGAAATGCATGAATGACACCAGGAAACAGGTGTCCCCCATATGAACCCTGGATGGTCACACCCTCCAAACTGACTTGCTGGGACACCATTGCTGTGGCGGCCCCTCGTGAGTGGGTCAGAAACGTCCCGACCACACCCCACGTAGCCACAAAGGTGAGATGTGGCCCTTTGCCCATCACGATGTCCCTGTTCTCCCTCAGGTACTTCCTTCCTAGTAGCAACGGTGAGGCTGGGGGAGGGTGTGCGGAACTGCCCTCTGGCGTCTGCTGTGGGTGAACCCACCTCGTCACGCTCCTCTCAGTGGCGGTGGATGCCTGGCGGTGTTCTCAGTGAATCATTCACGCACAGCTCCCCACAACCCATGAGGTGGGTGCAGAGATGTTCCCCACTTCTACAGGGAGTTTGGGGGACTTTGTCAAGGTGGCGCAGCGTAATCTGAGAGCTCCCCAAGACCACTCTCAGGTTCACAAATTCACTCAAAGGACTCACAGAACTGAACGAAGCATTAACACTCAGTTTTGGTTTACTACAGTGGGAAAAAGCACAGATTAAGATCAGCAATGAGGAGGGGGCAAGGGGCAGAGTCCAGGAGAGGCCAGGCAGGAGCCCACAGCCGTCCCCTCCCAGCAGAGGAACGTGGGCAGCCCTACCTCCCACCAGTGACGATGCCCGACAACACGCGCAGAGTGTCGCCAGCCCGGGAAGCCCCCTGAGCCTGGGTGTCCAGTCTGCGCAGTGGCTTGGTCATGTAGTCATGGCCGGCCCGATGAGCTGACACCCTGTAACCCAAGGCCCCCACCGTAAACCACATTATTAGTGCAGGCTATCTGGTAAACCAGGACATTCTTATCAGGGAGGACATTTGGAAGGCTTACGGTGACCTCCCAGGAGCTGGGGTCAAGGTCATTCCTTTGAGCAAAGCTAATCCTTTAGTGCACATACAGCTAAGACCCAGCAAACCCGTGACTCAAACCCCAGCAGGCCTGGTCTGGGACCCATGCCTTTGGCTGCTCTCCTGCACAGCCCGCTGGAGGACACTGGTTCTTTCCCCACGGGGGATGGCCAATGGCCAAGCTGCTATGATCTAGGGAGAGCCTGGGCATCAGCATGCACACCCCACTGGCTAGGGTCCCCCAAATTGGGTTTGGTCTCCTGTCATCAGGCTCAACTAAAGCTGTCCCATCCACAGGTCAGCTACATCGAGGAGCAAATTCCTCACACGAGGAAACTTTCTCTGCATTTGAAGACTCCCCTGAATTTCAGAGCACCGTGGGGAGACAGAGGGAGCTGGGGGCCAAAAAGATAGCACAGCATCTGGGTCCAGACTCAAACAAACACACTGGAGTCCACGGAAAGGGTGGGATGTGGTGGGCAGAGAGGCTGGGAAAGCCCATTCACTTCCAGTGGTGTCCTCATTTTATGGATTGAGCTGTGTCTCCCCAGAACTCATATGTGCAAGCCCTACCTGCTGGTGCCTCAGAACGTGACCTTATTTGGAAACAGGGTCATTGCAGACGTACTTAGTTAAGATGAGGGCACACTGGGGTCAGTGGCCCTAACCTAATATGACTAGTGTCCTTATAAAAAGGGGGGATTTGGAGACAGATATGCACACAGGGACAAGGCTGGATTCCCGCCGTCAGAGCCCATGAACCACCAGAAGCCGGGACAGAGGCTGGGATATCCTCCCCTGGAACCTTCAGAGGGAGCACGGCCCTGCTCTCAACCTCTGGCCTCCCGAAGTCTAAGGCAGTAAAACCCTGCTGTTTCCACCACCCACTCAGGTATGTTGTTATGACGGTCCTGGGGACCGAATACACCTGAGCTGAAATGCTTTGTGGAGGCCCAGGAGCCTCGGGTGGGGCGGGGGTGGGGGGTGGTCAGGCAGAGCCACGGAGGCCCTCACTGTACTTCTCAAAGCCACGATCCACCAGACAGCAGACTTCAGCCAGCCCCAAGACAGCTGGTGCTGGCACCTGAGAGTCAGGACCCAGGACAAGCAGCCTGATCCCTCTGTAGTGGGACGGACAGTATCACAAGACCCAGGACAAGCATCCTGGTCCCTCACCCCAAATTCATGTCCACTTGTGCTACCTCAGAATATAACCTCATTTGGAAATAGAGTCTTTGTAGATTTAGTTAATTACTTCAGGATCTTGAAATGAAATCATCCTGGATTTAGGGTGGGTGGTCAATGCAATGGCTGGTGTCTTTCAAAAACCCCGAAGAGGGCACAGAGAGACATGGAAAAACTCCACAAGACAGCGACGTAGAGGGCGGAGGGGTCAGGAGTCCAGAGTCAGGAGCCCATGGCTGACAGCAACCAGGAGAAGCTGGAGGAGACAGATAGGACCCTCTTCTAGAACCTTCAGAGAAGGCGCGGCCCTACTGGAGTCTTAGTTTTGGCTTCAGGCCTCCAGAACCTCGAGAGAACAAATTTCCATTGCTCTGAGCACCCCCCCCCCCCCCGCCCGCCGCCAACCGCCGTGGGCTTCTCCCTGGCGGCCCTAGAGGTTCACATACTTGCTTGGCCTCATGATTCTCTCTCAGCAGAGTTAATTCAGAGGATGCGGGAACACCATTAGCCGTGTGGCTGGCGCACAGTAGGCCCACAGCAGGAGTCTTCCCCGTGTGGCCGCCAGCCATGCACCTCCTCCCTGCACACACACGAACCCCACCCCCCAGGACTTGGTGACAAATGGGGCTGCGGTTTGCCTGTCTCCCCCTCTCTGGGGTCCCGGACACCACGCTGAGCAGAGAGGCCTTGAAGCAGAGGTCAGAAAACTGGGGCCCTGAGGGCCAAAGCCAGCCCCACCATCTGAGTCTGTCAATAAAGTTTTATTGGCACGTGGCCTCATCAAATTCCTGGACGTGATGTCTGAGCTTGCTCCTGTGCCTCCAGGACAGGGTCCAGTCGTGTGGCCTAAAAGCCTAAAAGAGCTGCTATCTGTCCCTTTAGGAAAGAGTTGGGGACCCCTACCCTAGAGGGCCCCCGAGAACTCCACAGTGGATGCTGCTGTGTGTGACCGGCGAGGACGGGGGCGAGGGAGGCTAGGGAGAATGAGGGCTGGCCCTCCGTGCCCCTGCCCACCCCTGGTCTCAGGGCCTCTCCCGCCGTAGGACCCCACGCACAGGGGCCCCTCGTGGAGGACAGCACAGGCTGGATAAGCATCTCCGAGGTAATTTACCAGCTCCAAGAAGGGGTTACACCGGGGGGCCAGGCCCCATCCATCTGGTCCCTCTGACTCCCCTTCACTGCGCAGCAGTGACTAGGATGCTGAATCCTGGCCCAGGAAATGTGCCTCCCACCTTGGGCCCCGCGGCCTCAGAGACCGGCTCAGACCTGCTCACTCACAGGCAGTGTTTCTGAGCAGAAAGGCCAGTCCCGAGGGAAACACAACTCCCTCCGCACAGAGGTTGAGATTCTCAACCTCAGGGAGGCTTTCAAAGCATGAGCATCGCAGCTTCTCCAACCCGCCTCTCTCTGCCCTCTCCCCAGCCTTGTTTGCCACTGCCTCCCAGGGTGCATGGTGCATGGGCACACACAGGCTTGCACACACACAGGCACGCACACACAGGCACCACATGCACGTACACACAGGCTTGCACGCACACAGGCACCCCATGCATGCACACACACGCACACACAGGCTTGCACACACACAGGCACGCACACATAGGCACCACATGCACGCACACACAGGCTTGCACGCACACACTGAACTTACTGCTTATCTCATTCAAAAACAGAAGCAGCTGATACTCAGCTTTGAGCTCAGTAGCCAACATGGAAACGACCCACTTCCTGGACTTAAGTCCCAAGAGAACTGGGCCATCTCAGCAAAGGACGGCGGTGAGGAAGGAGGGTGCAGGGGGAAGCCAGCATCGCTCCTCTCTAACGAGAGGTCGGGGGGCTGGGGAGGGACGCCCCCGTGGTGCCCATCAGCCAACCTCAGACCAGCAGAGGAGCTTCTGTGAGGAGAGCAGCCATGGTTCACCGCCGTGGGCCTGGTGGCCCGGGCTCTGGGGCCCACGAGTCAGCTGCGGAGTCTTTGGCTGGATTAGTCACCAGGGCCACCGGCACCCGCCACCGGGACGGAGTCCGCATTTAGCCCATACAGTGGTGAATGGATCGAACTGCCAAGCAAACAGCACGCGCTCCCCCGCAAAACCTGGCTGCCCTCCCTCTCAGAGCATCCTCGCCGTGCGACCTGGATATTCCCGTCCCCCAGAGGACGCGCCAGCACCGCCGTGGAGCTCCAGATTGGGAGCCGGCGCTCAGTGCGTGTGCGGAGGGCAGTGGCTCTCGCCCTGCTTAGCGTCACTTACGTGGAGTGTGGGCAGAGGCTCAGGCCGCCTTCCTGGTGCAGGACGGCTGGTGCTGGGCGTACCAGCTCCGTGCGTGGCCTGGAGCAGGTGCCTGCTACGTGCATTCTAGATAAAGGGACGGACCAATGCCTACTGTGTATCGGAAAGCCCAGCAGGCACACCATGGCCAGATTCCCACCCAGAGGCTGGTCCTGGAGGCCTGAGTCCTGCTAATCTTTTTAGTTGGGGATCTCTTTGAAAATACGTTCCCTGTGCCCCAGACGCCTACCCAAGCCCAAAGGACAGGGCCCAGACTGGAGGGTATCCACTTCCTGTGGCTTGTGCACTTGTCTCCTCCTGATTCTCAGTGGCATCTCAGCATCTTGACTGTGGCCCAGGACAGAGATGCTGTCTAGCAGCCGCAGGGACAGGGCAGAGCCTGGCAAGTCCTCTCGGGCCTGCAGGCAGAGACACAAGGGCCGAGGAAGTGGTTCCCAGATGCCGGCCAGATAGCGGAGGCGGACCCTGGAGAGAAGACCCTTACCTGTTGGTGTATCACAGGTGAGGACAGAACTATGGGACGGTCACAGATGTCACCATGAGCTCAGCCGCGCCTAGAGTGGGCTCACTCGCGTTCTGCCCCAGCACAGATCTGAGGCTCTGAGCCACCTGCCTCCTGAGCCACCCTGGAGGCCAAAGAGGACACACAGGATGCCCCCGCCCGGCGCCCGGGGCAGAGCAGGTGCCATCGCGGCTCCTGTCCGGGAGGTCTTGGGCAGAAAAAAGCAGTGTTTGGATGCAGCCCTGAGAACCTGATTTCTGGTGGAAGCTGCCCCGTATCCACCGGGGTCACTCCTGACGGCCGTCCCAGGGGAGCCGTGCTGTCGTGGAGCAGAGGCACGTCAGTGTGCCCTTCAGGAAGAGTGAGGCAGAGGGGACGTGTCTCTGCTGTGCCCACAAGGACCTCAGACGGCCGCCCTATCCTCCCTCGTCCCCAGGCTGGGTCTGACTGCCCCCGATGTCACATGATGGAAAGGTGACAGTGTTACGTGTTCGTTCAACAGCTGAGGACCTACTATGTGCAGACACAGGCTAGACACTAAGCTGCAGCCCGGTCCCCACCACGCACACGTCGCAGTCTAGGGGCCAGAGGGGCAGGCGCCAACCATCACGCTCGGGAGTAAACGTGCATTGTGTCTGTGACAAAGGCTTCGATGACAAAAGGTACCATGATGGCCCAGGATGGAGGCAATCAGGCAAGACACCCGGGGGCCCCAAGTCTTCACCCCACCCTCCGGCCACACTCCTGGCTGCATCACTTTGCAGTGTCCCCCACCCAAGGAGGGGGTGACCTGCCCCAGCAGTCGCCTCTGGGCCGTGCGTGGGGCACAGGCTCGTTCGCACGTTTGCTGTCACCAGGAGAACGCGCCGGGCCCAGATGGAGCAGGTTTACACCCTGAGTTTGGTGCCGTTCGTTGCTGGGACGGCAGCTAACTGATACTCTCAGTGAAGGGGGAGGGCGGTCTTCCAGGCAAAGAGAAGGAACCGCACGGTCCAGGGTCACAGGAGACTGCCAGGGAGGCCCCAGGACACAATACAGGAGATGACTACTTCCCGCGGGGCAGGGTGGCTACAGGTCCAGAGCGCTCAGGGTGTCAGACGTTAGCAGGTGCCACATCTCACTCACTCTGTCGCCATGTCCCTGAGCAGCTACTCACATACGAGCCATGGTCCCAGGGTCTCCCCTTGGAAACTGAGTTCTGGCACACAGGACGCAGAAAGGATACGGGACAGACTGGGTTTGCTTTGTAGAAGAGAAGAGTTTCGGGAGGTGTCTGTGGGCAGCTGAAGGCACCTACCCACAGGGGCTAAGGGGGATGCAGACCGTGGCCCTCCCCAAAGATGCTGCTCAGCGTTCCAAAGCAAGAGTTTTGTGCTGTCGTTGGAACCGGGGGCTCTGTGCGGGAAGCTGAGCTCCCCGCTAGAGGCCCCTGACACACGAGCTTGAGAACTGTCTGGTAAAAAAGCCTGTGTCCTAAAGTTGGTTTGACCCAGCACCCCCCATACAACCCGAAACAGGCGCCCTCCTCTCGCATCATGTGGTGTCTGAACCCCGGGCGGAACCTGGTCCCCGTGGAATTCTGCAGCACACAGCTTCCGGCGATTGGAAGTCAGAGAAGGGCTGTCCACGACCTACGAGGGCTATGAGCACCACCCAGAGCATCCGGGGAGCACTGGTCCTGGACTCGCTGTGTGGAGCTCCAGCCACCGCCGAGCGGCGTCCTGCGCAGCCAAGCCCCTGACCTCGGCTGGCATTTGCTGCAGGGCCCTGTGGTGGCCACCACTCGTCTGCACGCTGGTGGAGCTGGGGAAGCCCATCAACAGCTGCCTTCCAGGGACTCGGCGAGCTCAGAGTCAGGCCTTTAGGGTTGAACCGAGCCCGAGGGGCAGGAAGGGAGGGAGGGTCCGGCCACATCCCTTCAGAGCACGGTGCAGCTTGCAGACAGAGCCCGGTGCTCAGCTGGCCGTCGGCTCTGCCTTCAAAATTCACTGACAATGTCAACGGAGCCAGCGGGAGGGAGATGGCTATCCCTGCGTTCCATTAAAATCACTGCGAAGCCCTAAAGTTTGAGGAAATTGCAATGCAATTTGGACGGGGCGGGGAGTGTGGGAGAGAAGTCCACCAGCTTCCCGCAGGGGTGCTCGGAGCACTTTTTAAAAGCTTCCTGCTGGGGAATGTCGTTAATCCCAACGGCGGCCACCGGTTGCATGCTAACTACCATTTTATTAAAAACAATAAACAGACAAATACATGTATTCAACAGGCCCAAATACCCCCTCCCCCACCCAGGGGTCCCACATGGCCAGCCCACTGCCCTCAGGAAGTTGTCTGACCCCCTTCTCCCACCAGGAGGGGGCACTTAAGAGTCACTACTCTCCCCACCCACCCCAGCTCCAAGGCAGGGCGACCTGTCCGGACAGCTGGGAAGGGCAAGACAGGATAGGCCCAGGCAGTGGTGGCTCCGGGCACTGGTCCCCGCGATGCCAGGAGAGCAGGGAGGAGGGCCTGAGGGGTGGGAGGTGCAGGGGAGGGGTGGCATGAGGTGGGAGACGGAGGCTGGGGAACAGCTGCCCTTTGCTTTGACGTGTGGTCCTGATGACATTTGAACCCATGATTGCAAGACGGCCTTTCAAAGCCCAAGACTGAGGCCCCGCCAAAGAGAATAAGCAGAAACCACCTCAGTCTGGGGGATCAGAAGCCAGGAACTCCCTGCGAGTTTGAAGAACAGAAGAGGCGTTGTTGTCCCACCTCCAAGATGACAACCGTTTGGAGTCAAGGAGGCGTGTGTAGGCTGCAGACAGAAATGGGGGCTGAAGCCTTCCGAGGGGGACAGGCCTTCCAGAAAGACGGAAACCTAGCTTCCAGTCCTCATGATCTCAGCCGAGGTGGCGGAGGGGTGGCCTCAGGGGCAGGAGTCCCAGACGTTTCCTGTGAAGCACCAGGGGTTAGCGGTTTAGGCTTGGAGGCTGATAGGGTCTCATCTCCAAAGCTGCCACAGATACAGGCAAAGCAACAGGTGCAGCCGTGTCCCAGGAAGACTCCGCCTGTGGCCACTGACATTCTAATTGCAACTCATCTTCACGCGCTATGAAATATACGACCCTTTTGATGTGCGCCCACCTCAGATCAAATCCTGTCCACCGCTTCTCATCCACAATGTCCAGCACTGAACGCAAGTTTACCAGGCACACCAGAGGACAGCACCAAAGAGTAAAATCCAAGAGGAAGGACACAACAGACCAAAGCAGTGGTCTCACAGAATAGGTGTTTGTGTTACCAGGTGCTAACTCCAAAATTACAGGTGGTTAATATAGTAAAGAGAACAGGTTACAAGACTGAGACTTTCCGGAGGGAACGGCGATACGTATAAATACTAATATCTCATGTACAGATCACGTACGTGAATAATTCATATGTGCGCATACAAATAAAACATGTGGGTATTTTTGAAGCAAACAGAATCGGTTCCCGCTAATTCCGGTGGGACTGGCCCTGGGCAGATGGGGTTTCTTCCTTTCTCGGTCCTGCTCTCCCCACTTGTGTAATGAGGACCTGAGTCTACATCGGTTGCTGAGGCTGGACACTGTACTTTCAGGGGTTGGAGGAGAATCGAGGAGGGCCCGAGGCCCTCTCTCTCTCTCCTTCCTGTGCTGTCCTCCTTCAACCTGTTCTCTGTACTGGGGGTACAAGGTTTCACTAGAAAGGACTTTGAAAACCTTTGGGTTGATCAGCACAGTCGGGCCTTTCCAGCAGCAGCGACATAAGATTCTGCCTGAGGAGGAGGTCTGTGATGGGCTCCAGCTGGACTCTTCAGAGGAGGGACACACCATCAGGAAAGGCCCTGGGCGGGACCTGTCTGGTGGCCAGAACAAGGGCCACGTGGTGAGGAACCACAGGAGCATGACGAGGCCCACGCAAAATGGGGCACACGGTCTCTTCTGCATCAGGATGTGTCTCCGTGGGCTCCCCAAGACCTGCCACGTCCTGGGGCTCCAGCCGGCATCTGACGCCTTGAATTCACCATTTTGGTCCTGGTTTTATACATGCCTTTTGAGAGGCAAACTCCTTGTAAGAGGAATAAATCATTGAGGTGACAGCGTAATTGGGCGGAGATGTGTGGGAAGAAGGCGTGGGAAGTCAAGATCATTTCTTACTGGCTGAAGGGATTCAGAGCAACAAGAAAATCCTGGGTCCTGATGCGAGGGGTGTCGCTGAGAAGCAAAGAACGAATGGAAGCCCCCGTCTCCGAGGACTCCACGCACAAGCTGTGTTAAGCTCCGCTTATGTATCTGATTTACACCCTGCGACATAATACTCCTGTTTGTTTAGCACCTGCTTTGTGCCAGGTGGACCCTCGGCCTTCCTAGCTCCGCAGGGCGGCAGACACGGGGTTCACAGCAACTGCGCTGCGCTCTCCCCGCCCAGGCAATCCCATCAACTCTCAGAGCCATGGTTACCATTTCCACCCTGACCGGGCCCACGGCATCTTCTGTTCTCATCGTCCTGTCTGTTGGGATCTTGCCCTGGGGTACCTGCACCCCTAAGCACAAAGCAAACCTGTTCCTTCCTTGTCCTTCCATCCTCGTGGATGTCGCCAGTGGTCCCTCCTCCTTTCAGCCCCTCCTTTCAGGACACGCTCGGCTTTACCCTCCTCGTGCATCTGTGATGATTTCCTCCGTGCACCGAGCCCTTTACTCTGCACAGCGGCTTCCCTGGCTAACTTGTCCTGTCTCACTGCGGGCAGCGCCGTCACCATCCAGGGAGCTGGCAGGTGTATGGCCTGGAGGGGGTCTGGTGGCATTAGGACGGGGGGTGAGCAGGAGGCCCAGTCCAGGAGCCAGGTCCCCACCCCCACCCTGGCCAGCCCCTCAGCCTCTGTGTTCAGAGGTACCTGTGCATTGGGCGTCTGCCCAGGTCTGGCCGTGAGTCAGTGCTCCGTGACCCGCTCTCATCATTCCTGAAATGGAAACGCACACTGCAAAGAGCAGGGATGCTTTTTCCCTTGGCTTTTGTCTCCACTGCATTCCGTCCTCTCGCACAAAACGCTATCATCTGGTGTGTTCACCAGGTCTCTCGTCTTCGGGTGACATAAGCCAGGTCCTGGGTAAAACCGGGGAAGAGGTCCCCGGCAGAACGTGCACACCATGAGGGCTGTGGCACACCCCGGCTGTGGGCTGGGCAGAGAGGCCCCCGCACCGAGGCAGAGAGCGCTGCCCCCCAGGCTCATCATATAGCCCACGTTCCGGAACTGTTGGGGATCGGAGTGTTCCTTCAGAGTCACCCATGTGCTCCAGGCTGCACTGGGCCAAGATGCCCAAACCCTCCGCAGGCCACAAAGAGCTCTGCCAGATCCGGCACCCATGATACTATCTCCGGATGGAGGTGAAGAAGAAACGATCATGACGAGGAAGAAAGGGTGGTGTGGGAGGTGCACCTGCCCAGGCAGGCCCCGCAGGAGTCCCTGGCAGTGGGAGCGCCCAGGGCAATGGAGGGCTGGGCTCGGGCCACCGAGGCAGGTTCCAGAAGTGGCCCGGTCACCACCGGCTTGGCGACCCCAGGCAGAGAGGTTGGCTGACCACTCCACATCTTGGATTCTGCAACAGGAATCAGCAAGAGTGACCACTGCCTCACTCACCCCCCCCCCAGTCTGGGTCAGGGTGGTGGGGTTCTCGTCCCTGTCTCTGGGCCACCCCATCTGAACCGTCACCCTCTCCCTGGGACACTGGATGGTGTTGTTGGAGATGAACACCCACATCGCTCTTCTCTCTCTCTCTTTCCCTCTTTCCCTCTCTCGGAAGGTTAGATCCCTTCTTCTCTAGTCCAATCAGACCACACAGGGGTCCACCTCACCCTCCTCCTGAGGTGACTGCAGTGTCCCCCCATGGGGGTGGAGAACGAAGGGGTCTCACAGGAGACGTCTGGGGTTTGCGGTGCCCCCCGCCATGGCACGTGCCCCACATCAGCCCCATGCTTAGGGGACCCGCTGGTCCTGCTCTGGAGAAGGATGGCATTCTGTGTGTAAGGGCAGCGACTGCCAGGCACACAGCTCCCTCAGGCTCAAAACCCATTTTTAAAAGAGTTATGAGGGTGGCAAGGTCACCCGTCAGGTCCCGTTGGTCACCTCCTAGGCCCTTGTGTAGCTCAGAGGTCTCAAGGGCATTGTGAAATGCCTCCACACCTCCCATCTCCTCTGGTGCATGCGTGTGAACACACACCGGCAAACAGAACCCACACACGCATACGCCCTCCCCTACGTGCGGGGGCCCTGCACACCTCCAGTGTCCCGGTTGCTGTGTCCCTCTGTGCATGTTCCTGGTGGACGAGCAGACACCCAAATCCCTTCATTCTACCTGCAGCGCCCCTTCTCTGCTCGCGCCTCCCACACAGCCTCCCTCCCGGTCAACTGTCCTCCGAGCACTCGCTCTGAGAAGGGCAGGTGCAAATGCACAGAAGCACCTGCGGCCCGTGAGGCCCACGCCCTGGGCTTGCAGTGTCCCTGCCTCCATGCTGCTCAGGCCCAGCGGGTGGCAAGTCAGATGTTATCTCAGCTTTGCAGATAAAAAGACCAAGGTTCCAAGACAAGGGGACTTCTCCAAGGCGTCTCTGTGACGCAAAGCCCGGCACGGCTCGAAGGTGGCGCTTGACTCATGTCCCGTGCGAGGCAGACGTGTGGGGCCCGTGGGGCCTGGGGGCAACCCGTCGGCTGCTCCCTGGTTCTTCACAACCCAGCAGGGATACAAAGCCAACGGGACTGAAATGCCAGGAGCTTTCGAGGCTGAGCGCAGGGGTGGGGGTGGGGGCTTGGCATGTGCAAGAGTTTGGAAACTAAAAGTGTTCCCCCAAGACACAGGCTGGAGTCCCAACCCCAGAACCTCAGAATGTGACCCTACTTGTACACAGGGTCGTACAGACGTGATTAGTTAAGATGAGGTCATACCGGGGCAAGGTGACCAGTGTCCCTATAAGAAAGGGGGGCGCACAGAAACGCACACAGAAGGTAGAGGCCATGCGGCAACAGAGGCAGGGTTCCAGGTGACTCCCAGGAACCCCTGGGAGTGGAAGAGGTGGGAAGGATCCTCCCCATGGCCCTGTCCACACTTGGGTCCCAGACTCCCGGCCTCTAGACAGTTGAGCACAATTTCTGTTGAGCCCAACAGCCCCAAGGAGCTACACTAACAGTGAAGTTGGGATTCCATGGGGTCAGACAGCTGAACCTTCAGGGGAAGGGTCTTCTGTGGCAGAGCCGTGGGCTGGACCAGCACAGTCTCCCAGCAGCACGGCCTGGCCCGCCCACCCGCCTTGTGGAGCGAGGGTTCCTTGCAGGCGGTTTGCACCCTCTGTACCATCCAGCAGGTGCAGGGACCACGGGGACCCGGCACCTTCCCACTGCAGCGTGCGGTGACCGGTGATGCACCATTGTCTCACCTGAGACACCAAAGGTCACCAGCCGCCTCGTCAACTAAAATCCCAATGTGGGGCAGGCGATTTCTCAGGGAAGGGTGCATTTCCAGAGGCCACGCTGAGGACAACCAAGCGAACAGGGGAACCTAAAGCCTGGTGTCCCTTCTGCAGAAGCACCGTCCCAGCTGGTGCCGACCAGAGAACGGAAATTTGAAAGAACAGAGTGCAGTGCAAGTAGTCTGTACTAAACGTGACTGTTATCATCCTGAGCCACACAACGAATTCTCAGCCATGGTGCGAAATCGGCTTTGGAGCAGACTGGGAGCAGTCAGTGCTGGACATTCGGGTCCTTCCGAGGATGATGACAGCCGGCCACCACCTGTCAGGCCATTGCTACAAGCCAGGTGCCGGGGCAGGCCTGTTACACATGGTATTGCTTGTCCTACAATAATATCCCTACAAAGTGGGGGCGCCTGGGTGGCTCGGTCAGTTGAGCGTCTGTCCAACTGTTGATTTCGGCTCTGGTCGTGATCTCACGGTTTGTGAGATCAAGCCCCGTGTCAGGCTCTGTGCTGACAACACAGAGCCTGCTTTGGACCCTCTGTCTCCCTCTCTCTCTCTGCCCCTCCCCTGATTACAAATAAATAAAATGTTAAAAAAAAAAATCTCACAAAGTACGTGTAGCAGGACAGAGAGCAGCCCGCTGAGATATGCCAGAGTCCTAACTCCCTGCGCCTCTGAATGTGACCTTATTTGGAAAGAGAGACTTGGGAGACATAATGAGTTAAAGACCTCCATTATCCTGGACTTAGGGTGGGTCCTAAATCCAACGAGAGGTGGAAACAAGAGGGGGACCGGGGCGCACAGAGACGGGGGAGGGGGAAGTCCACACAAAAAACGGGGCAGAGCTTGGAGTGATGGGGTCCCGAGCCCAGAGCCACTGGAGCCCCAGCACTTGAAGAGGCAGGAAGCATCCTCCCCCAGGGCCTACACAGGCAGCACAGCCCTATGCACAGCTGGATTTGAGATTCCTAGTCTCCAGACTGGGAGGCGATAAATTTCTGTTGTTTCCAGTACCACGCGTTTCCTGGAGGCCCCAGGAAAGTCACAAGGTGGATTCTGCAATCTTCACCTTGCGGTGGGGGACAGTGAAGCTTGTCCAGGTCACCTGTAGTCCCCAAAGGAGCAGAGCCCGTGTTCAGACTCAGCTCGGCCTGATTCCAAACCCTCCTTCTCTCCACGGGCACTCCAGTCCCAGCTGGACACCTAGGAAGGCCACTCACCCAGCAGGGAGGGACTTGGGAGGAGGACCTTCTCCACGAGAGTGTGTTTCCCGCTACTCAGTGGCTTCTGCTGGCCAGACTTCCCAGAGATCCCCAAATGATCTGCCTACCTTGGACTCAAAGCCGAACGCAGAGGGCACGCCTCCCTCGCACCTTTCAGAGAGGACATTCCATCCCCACCCTCAGTGCTCCATCCCGGTGCTCTGAAAACTCCAAGACATGCATCATTCATGCCTGAGCTAAATCAATCCAAGGAGCGTGCTGCTGACCCACAGGGGGAGGGTGGTGCGAGCATCCAGCGGGAGGAGGCGGGGAACCCCAGAGGAGCGCTCCCCCAGGCTCCCTGCTCAATGTTGTACTGAGCTTTACTATTCTCTAATCAAAGCACCCCAGACCTTTACCTGCCATCCAGGATGGGAAGTGGGGGCAGCATGACTCCCCAAGACATGGAGGGAAGCCAAAGGCTCATAATGGGGGAAGGAAAACAGTGAAGCCGGGACACCTGTTCCCTCTTCGGAGGAAGGGAGCCCGGAATCACACCTGAGTCTGCTTCAGCGTGGGAGCCCACGCCTGGCGCGTCCTGGCATGGGCTGAGCAGGAGGGCCCGGAACAATTAATTCAGGAAAGTGTCATCCTGGACTCCCCAACAAACTCCGGCTTTTGAGGGGGTCTCTGATGGCCGTCCGTTAGCATTACTCGTTATTATTTGGCATGATTGCATGGGATGATGATTTTGATTACTTCAATTCTAGCAGTGGCGGGCAAAGGCAGCTGGAAGTCCCACTGGGATTGTCTTCTTTCTTTCCTTCCAAAGAGACTGTCTAAGGGGCTCTATCCTTGGCGTGGTGGTGGTGTTGGCCCAGGATGGAGAAGGCGCAGGTAGGGTCTGCACCCCTGGGTCCCTCAAGAGCTGCTGAGCACAGGACCCAGCCTCCTCGGGTCTACCTCTCTCCTGAAGCCCCCATAACCCACATGGTTTTTCCTTTGCCTTCCTGTCACTCTTCATGGCGCTGCCTCTGCCCTTGGGCTAACCAGTGTGCTTGGTTCAACTGCAGTGTGTGTGTGTGTGTGTGTGTGTGTGTGTGTGTGTGTCTATGTGTGTGTGTGTGCGCTGCATGCACACAGCTGAGCCAGCAGGCATGTGCACCTAAGTGCACGCTTGTGTATATGTGTGTGCAGAAGTCTGTAGTGTGCATGTGCGGATATGTGCCTGTGCACGCACGTGTCTGTGTCTATATTCAGATCCCCCCCTCTCTCTGGCTGAGCCCAGTCAAGCCCGTGTCTTCCTCCACGGAGCCTCTTCTGTGACACTCAACACCGTGCTCTCTGACAGAGCTCAATAATAGCTCTGTTGATTGATTCATTGACCTTGGACAAATCACTTAAATTCTCAGCCTACTCATCTGCCAGAGGGGGAAAAAAAGTCTGAGAGTCCTTTAAAAATCATGAAGCATTATACACACGTAAGGATTACGCTTAAGCTGAACACGGGAAGAATGGCTACATCTAGCACTTGGGAGCCAAGGCTCCATCTGGGCTAAAGCCACGTATGAGTGGCTACACCGTGTGCAGTGAAGCTCTGGTTGGGCTTTGCTGCCCTTGACAAATGACTCAGGCACTCAAAGGGCCAGTTTGGGCTCAGATGTCCCTTGAAGTCACAGTGGCAGTGCCCAGGAGTCCATGTGTCCTCTCTCCTACTCCCTACCTATAACCCCTCTCAACAGCCCCCCAGCCCATCCAGACAGACCCCATTCCCTCCCGAATGAAAATGCCCCATCGCTTTACCTCCTGAACTGCAGTCCCCGCCTCGCACTGTGATAGTCCAGGGCATGCGGCAGCCCTGCCTTCTCCCATAATTATATCATCAAGCCTGAATCAGCACATGAGCCTTATTGAAGTCAGGAGGCCAATTATTCCCCAATCAATTTTGAGTAGGTAAGTCAGGAATTGTTCTTGGCGAGACCTCCTATAGATGGGGTTGAGCCAACCTGACCTTCATTTTGCAAATCTGTCCCAGCTGCACAGAGCATTTAAGGGCTCAGGTCAAAATGTAAAAGACAAACTCACTGGGGGTGGGGGGTGGGGGTGGGGAGAGTATGAACTGAGAAAAACATTTACGCTTATCTGACTGTGATCTCTTGGCAAAGCCTCAGCATATATTTGAGGGCCTACAGCTGAATAAATGGATGGATGGATGAGTGGATGGATGGATGGATGGATGGATGGATGGATGGACAGATGGATGGGTGGGTGGGTGGATGGATGGAAGGAACGATAGATGGATGGACAGATGGATGGGTGGGTGGATGAAAGGATGGATGGATGGATAAATGGGTGCATGAGCGGGTGGGTGGATGCATGGATGGGTGGATGGATGGATGGATGGATGGATGGACGGACAGATGGATGGATGGGTGGCTGGGTGGGTGGATGGATGGACGGATGGATGGATGGACAGATGGACGGATGGATGGGTGGGTGGGTGGGTAGATGGATGGAAGGAAAGATAGATGGATGGACAGATGGATGGGTGGGTAGATGGAAAGATGGATGGATGGATGGATGGATGGATGGATGGATGGATGAATGGATGGATGGATAAATGGGTGGATGAGACGGTGGGTGGATGGATGGATGGACAAACACATGAACAAATGGATGGACGGGTAGATGGATGGATGAATGGGTGGATGGATGAATGGATGGGTGGATAGATGGATGGATGGATGGATGGATGGATGGATGGATGGACAGATAGATGGATGAATGGGTGGATGGGAGGGTGGGTGGGTGGATGGAAGGGTGGGTGGGTGTGTGGGTGGATGGATGGAGGGATTGGTGGATGGATGGATGAATGGGTGGATGGATGGATTGGTGGATGGATGGATGAATGGGTGGATGGATGGATGGGTGGGTGGATGGATGGATGGATGGATGGATGGATGGGAGGGTGGGTGGATGGATGGATGGATGGACAGACAGATGGATGGATGAAAGGATGGACAGATACACAGACACCTAGGTGAATGGGTATTCAGGAAGAGCAGGCACAAATGACAGCTGTGGCTTCCAGTTTGTTTTTGGTGCTTCTGTACCCATGCTGAGCCCTTCCACTCTGAATCCCCTACAACCTGATGTGCTCCCCTGTGCCCCTTAACTGCCTGCCTGTCCCAGCCCTGACTCTGCCCCCAACCCTGCCACACATGGCCCCATCTCAGCAGAGGCAGGTATGCAGATCTTTGCTTTTACAACCTCTGTCCCGTGTCCTGTGTGCAGGGTGGGCCTTAGGGAGTAGTTGAAAAGGGTGATGAGCTTTTAGATTTTGTGATTTATTTTACTTTACTTCGTATTTGGAAATAATTTCAAACTTAGAGAAAAGGGGAGAGGATGCACAGAGACCCCTGCCCCAGACTTGCCAATGGTCGCAGCACTACCCGATCCCAGCCGACATGTCCCGTTTAGCGCCAGCTTGTTTGCAAATTCTTTCAATCTGGAACAACCTGCCAGCCTCTCCTAGACTTTCGTGACCACGGCATTTTTAAAGACTACAGAATTACCAGTCATTTTAGTACATTCGTCCACGTTTCCTCATGGGTTAAGGGTCGGGGGAGAGAAACCACGAATCCACGCTGTGTTCCTGGTGACTCCTACCAGCTGGGGCATGTGAGCGACCCGTCCCTCCTGGTTGGGGCCACTGGGACTACTGGGCCTCGGTGGTGTCTTCCTGTGAAGGGACGTCCCCTCTTTGTGGAAATAAGTATCTTCTGGGAAATAACTCGAGATGCAAAGGCCCAGCCCCGGCTCAGCCATCATCCACTGGTTTTGCTGCCTATTGGTGTTTCTTGCCTGAATTCATTGGCGTGCTGGTGGCAGCTGCTGTCCAGAGGGGCTTTCTCTTGTCACTTCTTTACTCGCCCAGGGGTCCCTACTTTACTCCACATGCTGTGGCCTCAGCTCTTATTTTGGGCCTGAAATGGTCTCCGGTCCCATCAGCAGGAGCTCCTGGTGCTGGCCTCTGGTCTCTCCGCCATGTCCCCTCCTTTCTGGACAAGATGCTGCAAGCCTGCCTTGTTATCTACCTGCCCCAGCCCTGGAACCAGCCACGTCTCCAAAGAGCCCTGGTCCTTCTACGGAGAATGCTGGAAACCAGGGTCCGAGTGTTAGGCACGCTCACTGCTACTGGGGTGTCAGTCTCCTAGGCTGGAGAGCCGGAGACGTCTCTGTGAACAGTCCCTGGGAGAACTGCGAGTGTAAACTAACACCCCTGAGCTGCGTTGAAGAGTGCTGCCCCACCCCAAAACACTCATCCACGTGGAACCTCAGAAGGGGACCTTGTTTGGGAGTAGGGTCTTTGAAGATGAGACCGAGTTAAGGTGAGGCCATACTGGGTTAGGGTGGGCCCCAATTCCAATAGCCGGTGTCCTTGTAAGAAGAGGAGAGGACACACAGGGGGACACCCACACAGGGAGATAAGGCCGTGCCGACACAGAGCAGAGGTTGAAGGGAGGGGGCCTCAAGCCCAGGGATGCTGGGAGCCCCCAGAGCTGGAAAAGGCAGACAAGGATCACCTCCTGGAGCCTCCAGAAGGAGCGCGGCTCTGCCAAGACCTCATCTTGGATTCCCGGCCTCCAGAACCGGGAGAGAAGACATTTCTGTCGTTTCAAGCCCCCAGCCCAGAGGACTTGGTTACATAAGTGCCTACAAACCTCTACAACCTCCGGATGCAACCTAACGCCAGGAGGCCGTTCCAGCTGCTCCCCTTCCCTCGGAGAGACCCAGCCTTCCCTGTGCCTCTGCTCCTTCCCTTCTCCTGCTCAGCTCTGGCGGCCCCTGCCCTGCCCAGACGTCCCCTTGCACGACCACCGGGCACTGAGCTTCTGGCCGGGACGGCTTCCACTCGCAGGTGCCTCTCTCTGCGGCTGGGACCTCCGGAAAGTCCGCTTCGGATGCTTCCTCCTGTGGACGAAGGCCGGAACCAGGAGCAAGACACCCTGTCCTCAGCTGGATGGAGCTCTGTGAGGTCTTTGTTGTTGCTGTTGTTTATTAATTAAATTAAAAAATGTTTATGTTTGTTTGTTTATTTTTTGGAGAGTGAGAGAGACAGAGCATGAGCAGGGGAGGGGCAGGGAGAGAGGGAGACACAGAATCGGAAGCAGGCTCCAGGCCCCGAGCTGTCAGCACAGAGCCCGACGCGGGGCTCGAACCCATGAAGCGTGAGACCATGACCTGAGCTGAAGTCAGCCGCTTAACCGACTGAGCCACCCAGGCGCCCCTGTCCATGCCTTTTTATTTAACAAAATTGTGATAAAATCAACTTTTTTTTTTAATTTAACAAAATTGTGATAAAATATACACACACGTGAAATCTACCCTGAACCATTTTTAGGTGTGAGGTTCGGTAGCATTAAGTGCATTTGCACTAACGGGCGGCTCGTCTGCAGAACCTTTCCCTCTGCCCCCGTTAAACGCGAGCTGTGTACCCCCTCCGCCAGCCCCTGGTGCCCACCCACCCATCTCCTGTCTGTGTCCGTGAACTGACCCCTCTAGGGACCTCACATGAGCGGAATCCTACAGTATGTGTCCCTTTGTGTCTGGTTTATGTCACTCAGCACAATGTCCTCATGGTTCATTCATACTGTAGCATATGTCAGAATTTCCTTCCTTTTTTCTTTTAAAGGCTGAGTAATATTCCATCATATGGATCTACCGCATTTTGTTTATCCATTCATCTGTCGATTGGCACTTGGGCTGTTTCCACCTTTTGGTGATTGTGAGTCATGCTCCTGTGAACACAGGTGTGCAGACACATATCCGTTGGAGTCCCTCCTTTCAGTTTTTTGGGGGCAGGAGACCTGTCAGAGCTTTTTCTCCTCCCAAGAGGAGAGGGTCTGTGAGCTGCACAGGGGTGCCCATGGGGAGGGGGCCGGCCTGGAAGCCGTCTCAGGGGCCAGGGGCTGGGCGCCAGATGTGGACAGTGTGGAGAGGGGCATCCCTACCCCCAGGAGACCCTCGGAAGCCAGAAACTCAGGAGGAGACCCTGCACTCTGGTCGGAGAGCAGAAACAGGTGCGTTGGACCGAACACCCAAGTCAAAGTCAAGGTCTATACTGGCCACTCCGGCCGGAGGAGAAAACACCAAAGTACAAAAGAAAATGGAAAAAACAAACCACATACACGTACAACTCAGAGTCTGCTGCCTCCTCCCCTTCCTCAGATGGCTTCTTTTTTTAAAAAAATATGCTGTGAGGGTCACGTCTGTGCAGTGAGAGGACGTGAAAAATACCAACAACCCGTGTGAAATACCAGCCGAGATGACTCAGGAAGAGAGATGAAATGCAAATTGATCTCTGCCTCTTGGGAACTGATTTAAGAATCTGTTCAAAATCAAATTAACTTTTTGACTTATTTCCCCAGAAAGCTCGGGAAGGCAGCAGTGAGGCCTCGGGTTCACGTTCTCGCGCGGGAGACACAGAAGCGCGGGGCCGTCACCTTCCGTGGGCGTCCACGGGGCCCAACGTCTGCGCCGGGCGGACGGGCTCCAGGGCTGGCGGACCCCGAGGCCACGCACAATCTACCAGAGCCCCGCGTCACCCGGCTCCGGGCGGTCCCAGGAGTCTCATGCAGGTGAAGATGGGAACCTAGTCCCCTGTGGGACAGGGACACAGACTGCTGGCCCTCCCCACGTCTCCACTCTTCACCTGGACGTGTCCGAACGCCGAGGCGGGCCCCACCTCCTCCTCCATCATGTCTCCAGGGCCTTGGCGGTATCACCATCCTCCCACGGGGCCTCCGTCCCCACCGACCTCCCTAAGTCACCGGGCTGCGTGCAGGTCCCGTCCGCTTTCACCTCTACCTCCCACCTGCATCCCAGCGGGTCTCAGAGACCTCCCGCAGAGGTCGCCGCAGCCCGCGGGGGCTCTGCCTTCAGGGCCCCCCACCCAGCCTGTGCCTGGGCTCCGATGAGAGCACCCAGGGCGCACAGGCGCTCCGTGCACCATGCCAGCATTACGGAAGGGACAAGCTCCCCTCAAGAAACAGCTTAGGATAACTCTGTTTTGCTTCTAACCATCTATTTGCCTGAAGCATCCGTGTCAACTCAGCTCTTCCAGGCTTAGCCAGTCCTTCCCAGGATGGCTGTGTTGCTTGATCGGGCCAAGCAAACAAGCCATCACGGGATGAGCCTCTGGGACTCATTGCACACCCAGGAGGGAGCCCCAGGACCCCATGTCCAGGGAGAGACCCGGGGGAGCTCACCTGAGCTGTACATCCCAGGTGTAGGTGGGTCCCCTGCCTGCTCCCCGCGGCACACGGCTGAGTGGGAATCTGAGACACAGTCATGAGCACCGAGGGGAAGGAAGAGATTACTTCTGGCCACAGGGGATTGGGAATGATTTGTATGAGGGGAATGTTTGTGGTCAGGGGCTCTGGCACAGGGCAGGGGAAGGCAAGGCTGTGGGCAGGGGGGAGAGGGCTGACTGTAGAGCAGCGGGCAAAGAGGGTCCCGGGAGGCCACGTGTGATGGTTATCGCAGCCTCAGAAGCAGAGGACAGCCCTGGGCCTTAGAATCTCTGCAAGAAGGAGGGGACAAAGGTGGCCCGGCCACTATCATGGGCCCCTCTTCAGGGCTGCCTTCTGTTTCCTTCCAACAAAACCCACAGAGACAGCTCGCACACCGCATCCAGCATTACCCACGGGGCTCCCTCCCTCCCAAGTCAAACGTGCTCTGAGACCACGTGGTGGCAGGGTCGCCCTGGGTCTCCAGGCTTCTGGGGAAGAGACAGTGTTTCCCAAAGCCGACCCTGGGGGTGCAGTGATGTGGGGGCACAGGTGGCTCTCCTGGCCCTGTCACACACCTTCTGTTCCCCTTCGCATCACAGGCTCTAAGCACTGTCACCGGGAGCTCCCGGGGCAGGTGCCTCCTGGGAACGTCACAGAAGCTGCATGCGGGCTACAGCAGGAGTGACAGAGAACAAGTGGTCTGACTGGGGGTGGGATGCCCAGGACCACCCCCCCCACGGGAGGGCGCACTCCAGGTTTTAGGGTGTGCTTGCTCAGGGTGCTGGGAACCGCAGGACTTTGGGGCCAGGCTGGTCCAGGTTCAACCTCTGGTTCTACCCGGCCTCAGAGGGTGCAGAGACACCTTACTCTCTTGTTCTCCACATCCTCATCTATAACACACACACACACACACACACACACACACACACACACACTATATGTCCCAAGGAGCTGTGGCCAGGATTGAATGGGAGAGAGACCAGGGTAGTGCAGTGCATTACAATAACATCCCTGAGGCCAGGTTCAAATAGCCGTTCTACCCTTTTATAGGCTGTGTGACCCTGGGAAAACCACGTAACTTCTCTGTGCTTCTGTTTCTTCCAATGCTGAGGAAGACAGTATTCCTGTCTCCCAGATGCTGCATGTGCACAAGGTTTGACTGAAGTCAAGCATTTAGAAGCTGGCTCGTGGTGAGGACACCACCCATCAGAGGTCACTGCTACTATTAAGGCAGGAGTTACAAACCGGACCCCACCTCATTTTCCAGGGCTCAGGGAACGGGCTCCTTTCTTCTAAGAGTACAGAATCTGGCTGCCACCTTTCCCCTCCACCCAGAGCACGTCTGGGGGTCCAGGAGATCTGTGGGTTGGGTGTGGATTTCAATTGTCACGACTGAAGGGGACTTTTGCAAATCACTCTCGTTTTTCCCAGGCTGAGCCGAGTCAACGCTTGGGACGTGGTCGCTTATGAAGGCACCTAACTGGTGCACGGCAAGGCCCCGCTCGCACCACGCAGACCTCGCGTGAACCGCTCCTCTGTTCAGCCCGTTCTCTCCCCCACCGTCTCTCTGATCCACATTTCGTAAGGGCATCTTGCCCTGGAATTATGAGCACAGAAATCAGAACAAGAATCTTCCGCGTTCTATTTCTGGCTCTGACACAGACACTGGCGTGTGGGCAGATCATAACGCCAGAATTTTCTCTGGTCTCGGGGAAATAGCACAAGTCACAGTGGCCTTCTCCTGCCCCTGCTGCCTGAGGGGGACGGGGCTCGTCTTGCACGGGCCACGGGTGGGTCAGGACACCTTGGACCTTCCCCCCAGGCGTGCCCATTGGGACTTCCCAGGCTTGGGAGCAGGGGTCACTCTTCTTGGTCCATTCCTCCAGAACAGCGTCATCGGGTCTCTCAGAACAGGGTAGGTGGCTGCTTGGCTGCACTTGGTTCCCACTGGATGCATCTAGATGAGGCCGGGGGCTGGCGTTGTTCTGCCTGCTGCCGAGGCCCCAGCCCCCAGCACAGAGCTGGGCACTCAGTGTCTTGTGGTCGGTTGAATGAATGGAGGGTTGAACGGATCACCACGCACATGGGATTGGCTGGGCGACTTCTCCTTACTGTAGAACCCGCTTCCAGACCCAGGATGTGGAGATGATTCTCAGGGCGGTGGGGCCTTGGGCAAGTGCAGACTCACATTTCCCTTGTGTGATCTGAGCTTCAGGGCGTGCAGGCAGTCTGGGGTGGGGGCGGGGTGGGGGGGAGGAGCATAATGTTCCTATAAAGAGGCAAAACTCTGAGCCAAGCCCAGGGGGACCCTGCTGCCGACCTGGCCTCAACAAGAGCAGAGAGGAAAGACTGGGGAGGGGGCGGCCCACAGCCGGGGACCAGGAAATCCCATGAAGGTTCCCAGTGTGAAAATACATGTTTTAACAGCTTTTTAATTGTTCTCCATGCTGATATGCTCCGAGGCAGCCCGCTGGGCGGAGAGGAGTCCAGAAGCCTATTTCGGCTCATCTGCAGGGCATCTGGAACAGAGGGGGCCACAGGGAGGCACCCAGGTCCAATTCTACACCCACGGACCGTGCGCCATTTTACAGATGTGACAGAGGCCAGGGCCATAGGGCCTGCCCCAGGGCTCTCAGGGGGTCCGACGAGGCCCAGCGGGGGCAGAGCGGTGGGGGTGGGGGTGAGGGTACCGGTACCCTTCTCTCCATCAGCCGGGTGCCAGTTCTGCCCCCACCCCCCACAGCCACACCTCGCCCAGGTTGGCGTGTGAGGCCCCAGCACTGACAGGTCCTAGGAAGATGTGGCATCAGGGTCCCCCCGGCCTGCATGGCTTTCCCAACATGCTCAGACCCCAAGGGTCCTACCACCACCCACAACCCTCCTCCTCAGGCTCTCTGGGGAAGGCAGCCGTCCCCTCCCTGCAGGGTGGGGGCTCTTTGAGTGGGGGGCTGCAGAAGACTTGTCCCTGGACCCACAGAGGCCTGTGAAGATGTGTTCGCTGGCCCTGTGGACACTTACATCCCCTCCCTCCTGGTGGAGCTTCTCTCTCCAAAAGCACATCCTGCTTCCATTTGTAACGTCTGGGGGCACCCCATCCCCCTGTCAGTGAGACTAGGAGAGGCACTCGCCTTCCAGGGAGGGGTGTTGGGGGATGGGCACCATGGAGAGGAGAGTGGTTGCAGATGAGCTCCTAGCCTCCCACGACAGGTGGGACCGGCGGCGGGGGAGGCGAGGAGGGCATCCCCAGGAGCCTAGCGTGACCTTGGCTTTTCTCTAGAAACTGCCAGGCAAAGAGGCCACTGTGTGAGCATCTCTGTCTTTGTCCCAGAGGTGCTAGCCCGTTCCGAGCTCCATGCAAACAACAAGGGAGTCGGAATGAGCTCGCTTGGCCAGGGCCTCCGTAAGTCACCGTGGACCCTCCTAGCACCTGCTTCTTTCTCCTTCTCCAGCTGTCCCCCCAAGTCTGAAGTCGTGAGGGTTGACCAGATGGACATCCTCCCTGCGGGCTGAGCTTCTCCCGTGGCCCCCCGCCTGCCTGCCGACCTCAATCCTGTAGCTTTCTTTTCTTTGCCCCACCCCCCCATGCCCTGCAGTTTTATCGAGGTATAATTGACAAATTAAATTGTATATATTTAACATGAACAATGGGATGCTTTGATATCCTGTACTTTTCTGAACTCTTTGGGGGCGCTGAAAAATGCAAAGGGAAAGTCTGCAGAGCTGCTCGGAGATGACAGCATCTTGAAGGAGTCTGAGCATGTCAGCTCTTCAGTTACTTAGAAAAAAAGAACGAGCAATAAAATGTTCTCACGGTAAAAGCTTTTGCCATCTCAATCTCCTTTTAACTTTGGAAGCTGAATCTGTGAGTGAGACTGAGAGAAGATACCCGGGGAGAAGCGACATGCTTCTTGCTTAGGGGGAAGGAGGGGTGCAGGCAAGGTTTGATCCAGCCAGGTAGGGATGAGAGTTGCTCAAGCACTAGAGGCAGGAGCGGGTCCGGACAAGTGCCAAGTGTCGCTCTCAGTGTCTCCTCTTCCTTGTGCACCTGTGAGTGCCCAACTCCCAGATGCACCTGACAGGTGTTCGAGAAACGCATGTCTCAATGGGGAATGGGGCCATTTCAGTCCAGCAGCTGTGGGCTCAGTGCCCAACGACGGAAACAGTTGGTGTTCTCTTCCTGGGAGAAATGTGTCTCCCCTCGACTCTGGCCTGGAAGGCGGGCTTTGGGCTCCGTGGTGTCATCTCCAGCTGCGGAGAGGGGAGGGCCCGCGACATGCAGGTATCTGGGTGAGCGGGAAAGACTGCACGCCTTCCAGGAATTGATCCACACGAACGGACAGATCCAGCAGACGTAGAGGTTTGTGTTTTTGCTTTTCTTTAAAGTTTGTAAAAATGAGACAAGATCAAGAGGGAGGTAAACACCTTCCCACCACCGCCTCCTCCTCAGGCACGAGGCTGGGTACGCTGCAGATGAATCTGGCTTCTGGAACAGCCGTGCCGAGCGGCTCTGTCCACAGTTCTCTTTCAGCGTCTTGTGAGTTATTTTTCCCCCTGAAGCCAGAGTCAACAATAACATCAAACTTTACAAGAAACCTCTGCCACCAACATGGCAGCATGTGTGCCTCCTCTCTTCCCCGTCTCCTCTTCCGATAAGATGCTAAATAATCCACGCGTGGTCAGGGGAAACTCCAGAAACTTCTCTTGTGGGTGAAGAGCCCCTCCCTGCTCAGGCTCAGGCTCTGCTCCCGTGGGGTCACAAGGGCCCTGTCTGTTGACACAGTTTCTTTGCTCAGAGACAAAAGAGCCATATTTGGTTGGCAATGGGGTGCGGGAAGAAGGGGGATACTTTCAGGGTTGAACTTTGCTCACCCTCCAAAGATGATGAGGTCCTACCCCCCCCCCCCCAGAACCTGTGAAAGGGACCCTATTTGGAACTAGGGTCTTTGCAGATGTGACAAAGTTAGGGGTCTCTAGCTGACATCATCCTGGATTATATGGGTAGCCCTAAATCCAATGACAAGCATTATGAGTGGAATTGTGCTCCCCTCAAAAGATGTGTTGGAGTCTTAAACCCCCAGACCTCAGAATGTGACCTGATTTGGAAATAGTGTCTCTAAGGGCGTCATCAAGTTAAAATGAGGTCATTAGGGTGGACCTCGATCTAAATGACCAATGTCCCTACAGAGGGGAAATCTGGACACGGAGAAGTGCACAGCAAAGACGACGCAGGGACACAGGGAGAGGATGGCCATCTGCAAGACCACGAACCCTACGCCACGGGAAGCGAGAACAGACGCCTGGAGCCGGTTCTCTCTCGCAGCCTCGTTAGGAACAGCCCTGCCGACACCTTGATCTTGGACCTCCGACCTCCGGAATGGGGATGAGAAACGTCTGGCCCGCGGCACCCCAGGAAATCTCACAGGTACCCAAACAAAAAGACCTCCCTCCCTCTTGCATGGAGCGCTTATTTGGCTCTAGCTGACGCGCTGCGATGATTCACGGGCGCCACAGCGGAACTGTGCGAACAGGCAGTGCAGCCAGGTCATCCTCAAGGGGAGCTCGGAGCCCAGCAGCCAAAAACCAAAGCCAGAAGTGCTCTGGGAGGAGCCTGAGCACGTACAAAAAGCGAGAGGGGCCTGAGCGCAAGGTTTATGGGAGGGGCCTGAGCTCGGGCATATGGGTGAGGCCAGAGGACAAGGCCTGTGGGTGGGGCCTGAGCACCCAGGGCATGGGAGGGGCCTGAGCACTAGGTTAATGGGAGGGGCCTGAGCACACAGCGTGTGGGCGGGGCCTGGGCACCCAGCGTGTGGGCGGGGCCTGAGCATGAAGCTTGTTGGTAGGGGACACACACATCCTGCCCAGCGTTGTTCCCGCTCTGATCTGTCTCCCTGACTCCAGAAAAGGGAGGACTTGTCAATATCCAGGCCAGGAGCCAGGCTGCTTATTCATTCACTGTAGGTGCTATTTACGGGTGGGAAGTCGAGATGGCTGAGTTTATTAATTAATGATCCATCTCTGGTGTTGATGTATAATTCATTTCAATGATCTTTCCCAGGACACAGCACAGCCATGGGCCCCGCGCTAGCCTGAGCTAGAAGGAAGGCAGGGGGCAATAGACATCAGGGCTACGGGAAGACTGACAGGGCATCTGCGGCCAGAGCTGAGGCCCAGCAGACACTCTGAGGGCCCACATGTCCAGATGAGAGGCCCAGTGAGGGACTGATGACAGGACCCCCAGGAGCCTGGGTCAGAGGAGGAGTAGGTCCCGAGCTCCAGGTGGGAAGGAAACTCAGTGGGGAGAAAGGCACAGTCATTTGTGCCCAAGATGGAAGTTTCCAAGGGCTTGGTCCCTCTCTCCAAACTGACTGAGGCAAGGTTCACACTGGCCAATGAAGGGTGGCCAGGGCCTGGTGGCCCCCCTGGACCAGTCACCCATGACCACAACTTACCCAAACAATCTTCACTCCCTCATTCATACCTGCTTGCTGGCACTCCCTAGCTTCCAGGCTGTATTAGTCATCTATACCATGTAACCAATGACTCAGACTCAAACCTACTGACCATGTCAGTTTCTGTGGGTCAGGAGTCCCACTGTGGATTTGCTGGGTCCTCTGCTTGGGGTCTCAGAGACCCTGGGCTCCAGAGGTGTCCAGTGGGGGACAGAGAGCCCCACTGCCTGAGGCTCCTGGTACCTCCCTTGCTGGGCTGTGTTCTCATCTGAAAGTCCAACAAGGGAAGAACCCACTTGCAAGCTTATCCTGGGCACTGGCGGGATTCATTTCTTCATAGCCACAGGACTGAGAGCCCTGGCTTCTTGCTGGCTGCTGATGGGGACCATCCTCAGCTCCCACAGGCTTCCCACAGTCCCCTGGCCCATGGGCCTCGGAAAGCCTGTCCCACCACACAGCTGCTGCTTCGTCTAGGCCAGCATGAAAGTCTGCCTAGTGAGTCTGCTAGCTAGGTGCATCCTGTATGCTATAAAGTGACTATAGAATAATGCCACCTGTCACCTTTGCCATATTCTACTGGTTAGAAGCAAGTCACAAGCCCTGTTCATGCTGCAGAAGAGGGGACCCCACAAAGGCACCTATCAGGAGGTGGCAATCGTGGGGCAGACAGGCCAGGGCAGGGAGGGGTCAGAGAGTACCTGTTCTATGCTGCCATGCAAGAAATACTGATTAAGGGAGCCATGAGTTTATGGGAGGGGTGGCGGCACAGGTGACACACTCTGGAGTCCTGAAAACGCAGAGGGCAGGGCCTGGGGTGGTCTTTACTCTGGACACCCTGGCTCTGGGCTGAGAGGGACAAAGGGGGAGCCATCACAGAGCATTCACACGAGGCTGGGAAGGACCACCTGGCGTGGTGGGAGCAGTGTGGACCCCAGGTCTGAGCAGCAGCTCACCACGGAACAGACCACTGCCTCGGGCACCACTGTGCCCATAGCTTTGGTGGCAGGGGGCTCCCTGGGCCTTTCACCGGGTATCTCCATCCGGGGGGAGCAGAGCTGAAGACGCCCAGGGGAGAACAGCCCAGCCCGTGGCTTCAGCACAGGGCCCCCTTCTGCTCTTCTCGTCCATTTTCTTTCATCCTCACTGAAGTCAAGCAGCCTTTACTGAGGTCTTAAAACCCTTGGAAACATGGAATCTGGCCACTTCCTCCCGCCCAGACTTGGGGAATCACTTGGGGCCCCCAAGCCTGCCACCGCGGCCAGGAGCCCTCTCTCCCGTGACAAGCCCCATTCAGCTACAGAAAGCAGACTGCTTGCCTCCCCCACCCCCCGCCCCCGCCACCGGCTCCCAGGGAAACTTCCCAAACTGCAACTACCAAGGTTTCCCCCACCCCCCGCGAAATATGAAAGGAGAAGTACTGAGCAGGTATCTTAAGAGTACACACAAGCCCTGACCTCTGCGAGTCTCCGATACGGGCCTTGGAGTGGTGGCCCCCCAAAGACACACATGCTCACAAGCAGGTCAAGCTCACAGCCTCCGCGACGGGGTTCCACGGCCTGCGCCCCGCCGCTCCCCTCCATCGCCATGGAGACCAGAGTGCATTTTCTCTCCACGTAGGACTGTGGACTCAATGGTGTCCCCTGCAGTACCCCATATACCCGTTAGCCTTGGCCCGGCTGAGTGGCTCCCAGCTTCCCTGCTCCCTGGAGCCTGGCAGCCTCACTCTCTTCTCCAAGACGTGGCTGCTTTGCTCTCTCTGGATGAGCCGGACATGCTCCCCACATTCGCCCACGCGTGTGGTGTGGACTCCGGCGGGCGGGTCCTGAGCAGCTCCTGCCCACGCAACCCCAGTGTGCATGGGCATGGAGACCGGGGTGTGGGGCTCTACACGGGAGAAGTGGCACCTTCTCTCAGTCTGGGCTTGGGCGACTCTCAAAGGAATGACGCGTTACTACCCTGTCTCCCCTCTCCTCTCCGTGTCCCCTTTCCCTGTCACTAAAGGTCTACAGACCTGGACGGCATCTCACCCTGATGAACAATTCATACAGAAGTTGCATTTTGTACAGCCTGTTCAGAAAACCCACGTGCAGCCGGCTGTGGGCCAGGAGCTGTGCCAGGGGCCAGGGCCACAGGGGGCAGGGGCTCCGGGGGCAGGAGGTTTGTTTCTGCCCCTGAAGGAACTCCCAGGCTGGGCGATCGCCGGGGGAGGCGCTGAACACGGCAGGTGGTATTTGCTGTTTTCAGTATTAGGTGGCGGGGCTGGGGGGCAGACATCTGAGCAAGTGGCCGTAAAATGACAGAAGTCATGCTAAATGCCAGGAAATGGAGACAAAGAATCCAGGAGTGCACGTTCCCAAAAAAGCCTCGTTTCTGAGTCTGGGTTCAAGTCCCAGCCAGGAGCAAGGCCAGTCCTGGTACTGCTTAGAGACTGCCGTGGGTGTGCTCAGGACGGTCCTCCCCCAGGTCTGCAACCCCTCCGGCCTCGGCAAAGGCTGCTACGGAGGAGGAGCCCCCCCCGCTGCACCTGGGAAGGGAGGAAGACGGCACAGGAAGGCCCCACGATGCTCGGTGCATCCCGTGGTGTTTGCCTAAGAGCCTCGTCTGAGTGGGGCAGGGCTGGTCCCGTGGCCCCAGGAGACGGGTGTAGGAGGTGGTGCAGGGCCATGTCTGGAAGCATTCTTCCGATTCCTCTGGACCATTACACGCCCAGGTGAGGACGCCGAGGTCGCCTCTGCAGATGAGGGGACAGAGCCAGCTTGCACATTCAGGGATGGCCCACCCATAGCTCCTGTTTGGACTGAGAGAAACACCCAGTTCCTGCCCCTGACCAGGACCTCCCCGGCCCCCTGCACGAGCGCCAGGCCCACCACCTCCCCTGCCCTTCCCACGCCCAGCCTCCCAGGTGCCAGGAGGCCCCTGCACGTGCCCCGGGTCCCCGGGGCTCACATCCGACCGCAGACACCCCCGTCCCACCCGTCAGGCCTGGCCTACATGCCCCCATCTCCATCTGAGGTGGAATCCACACACCTGCTGTCCCCCGCCTGGGGACAGAGGCGCTGCAGGCCAGGGCCCCTCTGCGCCGCCCCTGGAGCAAAATGGCTCCTCCCACGCACACAGGGCCTCCCAAGTGGAAAGGGGGAATGTGTGCTGCCAGGAAAGCGGGATTTCCCAGACAGACCGCCTTCTCATTACCGCCTCCTGCTCCCTCCAAGAGCCCAGCTTGCCCTGCGCTTAGCTCAGCTGCGCATGCGCAGGTGCCAGCCGTCCCGCACCCCCGCGGCCAGTCCTCCTCCCGCACGAGGATTTGCTTCCGCTCGACCAGCGCCCACTGTCACCCCGTGGCGGACCGGACCGTCCACGCCCGCAGGCGCACCCGCCTGAAGCAGCAAAACTGCCCTTTGCCTCCAGGGTCCTCCAAGCCCCTCCCCATCCCCGCTGGCCCAGCCCCTCAACATAGTCCCCGCTGCCTCCCCACGTGACCCGGCGTGCCTTCTTGTCAAGCCTCCACGCCTGCACCTCCACGGAGGACAAAGGTGATGGTCACTTCTGTGCTCATCCCTCTTGCTTCCTGGGAGCCCTGATTCAGGACCTCCTCCTCCTCCTCCTCCACCTCCTCTCTATCCTCCTTCTCCTCTCCCTTCCTCCTCCCTCCTCTCCATCTGCATCTTCCCCCTCCTCCTTCCAGTCCTCCTCCTCTCCTCCTCCTCTTCCTCCTCCTCCTCCACTTCTTCTCCATCCTCCCTCTCCTTCCCCTTCCCCCTCCCTCCTGTCCATCTCCATCCTCCTCCTCCTCCTCCCTCCTCCTCCTCATCCACCCCCTCCTCCTTCCACTCCCTCCTCCTCCCCCTCCTCTCCATCTCCATCCTCCTCCTCCTCCTCTTCCCAGTCCTCCTCCTCCTCGCCCTCCTCCTCCCTCCTTGTCCACCCCCTCCTCCTTCCCTCCCTCCTCCTCCTCCTCCTGTCCATCTCCATCTTCCCCCTCCTCCTCCCGGTCCTCCTCCTCCTCTCCCTCCTCCTCCCTCCTTGTCCACCCCCTCCTCCTTCCCCTCCCTCCTCCTCCTCTCCATCCTCCCTCTCCTCCTCCCAGTCCCCCTCCCCCTTCCTCCTCTCCATTCCCCCTCCTCCTCCCTCTCCCTCCTCCCTCCTCCTCTCCATCTTTGTTCTCCCCCTCCTCCTCTCAGTCCTCCTCCCCCTCTTCCTCCTTCCTCCTTCCCCTCTCTCCTCTCCTTCCTCCTCCCTCCTCCCAGTCCACGTCCCCTCTTCCCCCTCCCCTCCTCCTCTCCATCTCCATCCTTCCCCCCTCCTTCCCTTTCCTCCTTTTCCCCCTCCTCCCCTTCCTCCTTCTCCCACTCCTCCCTTACCTCCTCCTCCTCCCTCCTCCTCCTCTCCATCTCCATCCTCCCTCTCCTCCTCCAAGTCCTCCTCCCCCTCTTCTTCCTCCCCCTCCTCTTCCCAGTCTTCCTCCTCCCCCTCCTTCTCCTCGCCCTCCTCCTCCCTCCTCCCCCTCCTTCTCCTCTCCATCTCTGTCCTCCCCCTCCTCCCAGTCCTCCTCCTCCTCGCCCTCCTCTTCCCTCTTCCTTCTCCTCCTCCCTCCTCCTCCTCTCCATCTCCGTCCTCCCCCTCCGTCCTCCCTCTCCCACTCCTCCCTTACCTCCTCCCCCTCCTTCCTCCTATTCCTCCCTCCTCCCTCCCCTCCTCCTTCTCCCCTCCTCTTCTGTGAGATGCTCCAGGTTTCTATGGGATGACCCTCCTGGTTTCCTCCTCCATAGACATCCCTCCTTGTGCTTTGGGGACCCTCTGGGGCCCTGTCCTCTGTCCCTGTCCCCCTTTCATGCCATCCACACTCCCTCCAGGTGATCTCAACTATCCACAGGACCTCTGACAGCACACAGACTCCCACAGGCCAGACCTTCCCCCAGCTGCACACACACAAGTCCACGGACGTCCCCCCTTGACAGCTGATGCAAAGGCTGCAGGGAAGCAGGGCCCAGGGGGCCGCTGGCCACCCTCTCCAGTCTGCACCCACCCCAGCTCAGGCACCACTTATGTTGAAGGCACAAGCTCCGACCACACACCTGGGAAGTCTTGTAGATTGTTCTCTTTCCCTCGTGCCACCCACCCGAGTCCTCAGCAAGTGCTGTGCACCCTCCTGTTCCCCCCCTGAGCCGGACTCCCACCCCACTCTCTCCTGGAGCCTCACGGCTTCAGGAGCATCCACAGGCCAGGCCACTCCTCGTTCACCCCACAATCACCCCCACAATGGCCTCCAAGCACATGAAGACCGTGCCGCTGCCCAACCTCTACCTCCCCTGCCCCCGGCCACGTGGCCCCACGCCCCAGCCCCCCAGTATTTGCCACACTCGGTCCACCTCGGTTCCTGGCCACCACCCTCCTTTTCCCTCCCACCTCCTCCTCCCACCATCTGGTCTCCACTAAAGCATCAGCTCCCTGCCACGCCCTGCAGGTACCCTCCCCGTGCACATGGGCACCTGAAGTGGTTCTTATGTCTCCACGTGAGCGTCCATCTGTCTGCTGCCCCCAGAGGGGACAGGGACTGTGAGTTGTCTTCTCATGTAACCGCAGTGTCTGCCACGTAGTAGGTGCTCAGAACATCTCAGATGGATGAGTGAGTGAATGATGGATGGATTTTCAGGGTCCAAGGCCAACCAGAGCTCAGGCACTTTGATCTCTGAACTGTTTGTCAAGCTCAATTCATACAAAGCGTTTTATACAAATGGAGGTTCCGTTTTCTCCAAGCCCCAGTGGCTCCCAGGGCCTCTGAGCAGCCCCAGCCTCGTGAAGGGGAGTGGGGGTGAGGGTTGGGTCACTGGCCTCCCCAGACCCGCCCTCCACCTTCTCCAGCAGCACCAGGACTGGGGACAGTTGGGGCGTCTGCAGTTCTCCCAGCTTTGGAGGAAACCCCGTGGCACGGCCGACCCCCAGCCCCTCCTGGATTGCAGGTACCCCATGGAACATATACATCCACGTCCTAACCCCCAGAGCTTGTGAATGCGGCCTGATTTGGAAAAAAGAACTTTGCAGATGCAATGACATCAAGGATCTCAAGATGAGACCATCCTGGATGCTCAGGGTGTGGGCCCTGATCCAACGGCTGGTGTCTTCATAAGAGGAGAGACACAGACACAGAGGGAAGATACCGTATAGAGGCAGAGGCTGGAGGGGAGCACCGCAGCCGCCACCATCTGGAAGAGGCAGGAGCAATGCAGCCCCCGCCAGCCTCTGCCCTCTAGATTGTGAGGGATCAAATGTCCATTGTTTCAAACTCCCACCTTGTGTCAATTTGCTGCCTCGGCCCCAGGACACTCACAGGCAGACACAAGCTGGTCCTTTCGTGCACGGCGTGCAGGTGAGGGCACGGCCACCCGTCTCCAGGGGTGGGATGAAAACAGAGATTCTTGGGGGGGCAGCACCTAGGAATGTGGGGGACACTCTTGGTTGTCACAGTGGCTGACATTAGTTGCGTGGGGCCAGGACGCTACCTGCCTTGCGTGTACGGGACAGACGTGCTCACCCACGGCCGGTGCTGTTCTGTGGAACTCCGAACGTCCTTCTGTTCACTCCTGCTATAAATGCTCTGAGCCCAGAAAGCCTCCTTCTGTTCCATGTGCAGACCCAGAGTATTTTCTGCACGGTTTTAATAAGCACCGAAGTTTCCAAGAACACAACCACCATGGACATCAAAAGAAGGCTGTGTTATTTTTTTTGTTGTTCCAAATGTTGCCGGGAGCGCTCACCGTTTCGAAAAGTCACCTGCCCCCTGTGCCCAGATGACATACCTGTCTTAGCTTGACTGGCCCTCAAGTTCCTGGTGATGCCACATGGGGGTGCGGGGTCAGCCTCTGACTCCCTCACCATGAAGACGTGCACAGACCAGCATTATCATATATCACTTCATATATCCTCTATGTCTCTGTGAAGGCATTACCTGAGTTTAGAGGACCCTCAGTTTCAGGAGCTTATACTTTCTCTGAAAAGGTGCCCTGAAAGTGAGCAAAAAGGAGCATTACCAACATGCTTTGTAAACTGGGGCCCTGGGTCCGGAAGGGCGGGGAGTTGGCTCTAGAGTGCCAGCCTTTCTGCCCCCACTCCACAGACGATGCTGATTTTCCCCTGCTGTCAGAGGTGGTAACAGGGAAGGGGACCCAGGCGTGGATCTCAGAGGCCCTGCCTTCGGCCCCAAGACACATCCATGGAGTCCTGGCTGGGGCCTGAGCTGCCAGACTGTCCAGAATGGGAGACCACACAGTGGGGGCATCTGATATTTCCACCCACGTGGCATGGGCTCTGCTGATGGGCAGGCCTCCCTGGAACTTCTAGAAGGTTCCTGCATCACGGCACCTCATATATGGGCCAAGAACTTTGGAGTGGATAAGGCAGTCAGCTTCCTCTTGGACTCAGGCCCCCACTCAGGACGCCCTGAGGCTTCAGGCAGCAGAGCTGTGTGCTGAGGTGAGGTCCTCGGCAGCACGGAAAGGGCCCCGGCTCCCCTCCCTGAGCGTCAGCCCCAGTGCCTCCCGAGAGCAGTTTGGAGAACACGGAGAACGAAGCACAAGTTTGGCAACAGGCTCCATTACAGGCACGTGTGCAGGGGACACTCTGCAGAGAAGCCAGCCGGCCCCTGGCAAAGGACGTGCTGACTGGCGCCCCAGCAGCCAGCCCTCCCCTAGGCCGGGACCCCGGACACGGTGCCCCCACAAGCCACACGTGGAGGCTGCTGACCTGGGTTCTGCTGATGGTTTCCCTGGTGGGTCCAACTGCCTAAATCCTTCTGGGACAGAGACAGGTCATGAACTGGCCAGGAACCTGCAGGTCCCAAACCTTCCCCTTCGGGGGATGCTGAAGGAGACAGTAGGAGTGGTTCTTCCCCAGCACAACGCAGCCCCCCACGCAGCCCCAGACCAAGGGGCCTGTGCATGCCCGGGGTCCCAGCTTTCCACGTGGCTGAACTCAGTCACATCTCAGAAGAACCTTTCGAGGTGGGAGCCAGCACCCCCCGAGGTCACAGGGCATGGCCAGTGATGGTGGACAGCTGGGGTCTGGGTCAGGCCTGGGTCAAGGCAGGGCTTCTCCCCTGAGCACCAGCCTCACCCCCTACACGTCCCACGCACAGTCACCTCAGCAGACACCCCACTTCCCCTTTCGAAACAGACTGGGCATCCCTGCTACTGACGGAAAGTTCTGGAAAGGAAACTTAATCCTCTATTATTGCTGATCATCACCTCCTAGCAACAGACTCTAAGGCCAAGGTTCACTGAACCACACTGAAAGCCAAGACCAGAGGCCTGTCTTCTCGTCTGACCATATGGCATGTCCACCACGCGTCTGCCTATGACCTTGGCTGAGCCTCCAGAACCAGGCAATGACCTCTGGGGCACACTGGAGCTCACCTGCTGCAAGGGTGAGAGCCGTGCTTCTCCCAGCAAGTTTGCGCACGTGGGGCTTTTCAAGTCGGACACCCCTCCACTCCTGGGTGAGCTGGGTGACTTCTCCCACTCAGGGAAAGGTGGCTTCCCATCCTCCCAACTGGCAGCTGGGAAATCCTGGCCGCCCCCGCCCCGCCGACCCCAGCGCTTGCCACGCATGGGAACTGCTGGGCTCATTGCCTGGAGCTCGCCAGCCTTTTCCCTTAGCTGATGACACAAGGGTGGTGGGGAGGGGAGGTGGGGGGGGAGTTGGGGCGGGCAGAGCCCTTGACACTTGAAAATGGTGTCAAGACCATTTTCCTAGCTGTGGGCAGAAGGAACACAGGGCTTCGAACGTTCTTATGGCCCTTCAGAGCTGGAAGTCAGCCCTCAAGCATTTTATCGTCCAGTGTCCCATCCAGATGTGAAAAGACTGAGTTACAGGTCACCTGCTGGGCTGCCTCTGCCATGCAGGCCTCTGGGCTTCCAGGAGCTCTGGTCTCCAGCCCGTGCTCTGCGTCGTAACCTGCCCTTCCTGGTGTCCTGCCCAGGCATGCATTCCGGGTCAGTCAGGACCAGCCTCATTCACTCTCCAGGAAACCCAGCGGGGGCCCTTGCCACCAGGACCGGCCCCTCCTCCTTCACTGGGTTTCCAGACTAACTGCAATTGTCTAAGCCAGGGCTTTCTAACGTCTCCGCTCCTGTCCTTCGCTGTCATTTCTCTCTTGTGCAAGCTTGTGTCCTTCCCTGTCTGACTTTCCCAAATAGATTTTAAACTCCTTGAAAAGACAGCAAGGGACCAGGCTTTCTATCCCCTCGCGCCTCCCCCCGCCCCGAAGAGCAGTATTTCATATCAACCAAGTACGGAGCTGACAGTTCCCTGCGCGGCAGATCAGAAGCCAGAAATTCCAAAAACGGTCCTCTCCACATCGTCAAATAATTCTAAAAATAATGTTCTGTCTAATATTTAATCTCTACGCTTAGAATCATTCCCCTGTGAGTGGATGAAAACCATAAATTCAATCCACCGTATATCAAACGGGTCTGTTATCACTCCAGTGTTTAGCGAAGTGCCTGATAGAAGGAAGACACGTCCTGCATGGGGGTGTCACCTGCAGCCCTCCCAGGACCTGAGTAGCCAGCATCCCACCCACCACCCTTTGGGGAGACCGGTGTCCAGGTGCAGGGGTGTCAGCTCAGGCCTCTTCCTGTAGCTCTCGGGGGCCAGGAGGAGGAAGCCGGCCCTGGGCAGTTGAACGCAGCAGCTCCCGCAGAGAAAGGGCACTGGGGCAGGCACCGCAGTCCCCCAAGAGCTCAAGAGGCTTCCTGACCCCTAACTTGTTCCAGGGAGGAGGAGGAGGCTCTGGGGGAAACACAGAAGCAGAGGAAGCCCTGAATGCAGTCAGATGGAGCATGACAGGGAAATGAGAGGAAGCTGGTGATAGAGTCACCTCCAGAAGATCCCGAGGCTTGCCTCAATGAGCCAGAGGTCAGTTATCCACATGGTGCGAACACGGCTTTGCTCAGCCAAAGCAGAGGCGTGCTCAGGGAGGCTGGACGGGCACAGAGAGTCATTGGCAGACACACGCGGTCCTACCTGGGCCACAACAGGTGGCCCCGCAAAACCACGGTGCATCCACTCCAAAGCCCACGTCA